>NC_091574.1:23214988-23219988 GCF_042767895.1 Penaeus vannamei | reverse complement strand
TGTGTGTTATATCTCTGTGTGTGTGTGTTATATCTCTGTGTGTGTGTGTTATATCTCTGTGTGTGTGTGTTATATCTCTGTGTGTGTGTGTTATATCTCTGTGTGTGCGTGTTATATCTCTGTGTGTGCGTGTTATATCTCTGTGTGTGTGTGTTATATCTCTGTGTGTGCGTGTTATATCTCTGTGTGTGCGTGTTATATCTCTGTGTGTGCGTGTTATATCTCTGTGTGTGCGTGTTATATCTCTGTGTGTGTGTGTTATATCTCTGTGTGTGTGTGTTATATCTCTGTGTGTGTGTGTTATATCTCTGTGTGTGTGTGTTATATCTCTGTGTGAGCGTGTTATATCTCTGTGTGTGTGCGTGTTATATCTCTGTGTGTGTGTGCGTGTTATATCTCTCTGTGTGTGTGCGTGTTATATCTCTGTGTGTCTGTGCGTGTTATATCTCTGTGTGTGTGTGTTATATCTCTGTGTGTGCGTGTTATATCTCTGTGTGTGCGTGTTATATCTCTGTGTGTGCGTGTTATATCTCTGTGTGTGCGTGTTATATCTCTGTGTGTGCGTGTTATATCTCTGTGTGTGCGTGTTATATCTCTGTGTGTGCGTGTTATATCTCTGTGTGTGCGTGTTATATCTCTGTGTGTGCGTGTTATATCTCTGTGTGTGCGTGTTATATCTCTGTGTGTGCGTGTTATATCTCTGTGTGTGCGTGTTATATCTCTGTGTGTGCGTGTTATATCTCTGTGTGTGCGTGTTATATCTCTGTGTGTGCGTGTTATATCTCTGTGTGTGCGTGTTATATCTCTGTGTGTGCGTGTTATATCTCTGTGTGTGCGTGTTATATCTCTGTGTGTGCGTGTTATATCTCTGTGTGTGCGTGTTATATCTCTGTGTGTGCGTGTTATATCTCTGTGTGTGCGTGTTATATCTCTGTGTGTGTGTGATATATCTCTGTGTGTGTGTGATATATCTCTGTGTGTGTGTGATATATCTCTGTGTGTGTGTGATATATCTCTGTGTGTGTGTGATATATCTCTGTGTGTGTGATATATCTCTGTGTGTGTGATATATCTCTGTGTGTGTTATATCTCTGTGTGTGTGTTATATCTCTGTGTGTGTGTTATATCTCTGTGTGTGTTATATCTGTGTGTGCGTGTTATATCTGTGCGTGTGTGTTATATCTGTGCGTGCGTGTTATATCTGTGCGTGCGTGTTATATCTGTGCGTGCGTGTTATATCTGTGCGTGCGTGTTATATCTGTGCGTGTGTTATATCTGTGCGTGTGTGTTATATCTGTGCGTGTGTGTTATATCTGTGCGTGTGTGTTATATCTGTGCGTGTGTGTTATATCTGTGCGTGTGTGTTCTATCTGTGCGTGTGTGTTCTATCTGTGCGTGTGTGTTCTATCTGTGCGTGTGTGTTCTATCTGTGCGTGTGTGTTATATCTGTGCGTGTGTGTTATATCTGTGCGTGTGTGTTATATCTGTGCGTGTGTGTTATAACTGTGCGTGTGTGTTATATCTGTGTGTTATATCTGTGTGTGTGTTATATCTGTGTGTTATATCTGTGTTATATGTGCTTCATTTTTTCATATCAAATTGATATTTATCATTCTTCTGTCGCTTTGTAAGCATTATCATCACTGATAATTTACAGTCCACTGCACTTATGATTTTTCTCTGTCGACGAAACCAACACTCAACAACACTATGAGAATTAGGTTGGTAACAAGTACACTTGGTAAGGATCCAAGGACACTTCGAATAATCTCAATCTCTATTCCGAATCCTTTTAAACTGAACCTCGGGGCGAACACCACCTGTAGGATAGTCTAGCCAAAGCCTATATCTATCCCATATAAAAAAAAAAGATTGGATGGCAAGGTCTCCTGCGAGAAAGAGACCTCGAAAATATCGATTTTAAAGGTGCTCTGACATGTCAATGGCTTTCACCACTTGGAATATGCCAGATTATATTCGGACGATTCACTTAAACACTGATTAGAATTAAAACTTACATTTTGAAGCGATGTTACAGTTAAGTACCACTACACCAATCCACGAGTATCTTCCCTCTACTGCTTACGTCCCAATACTGACGGCGACGGAGCGCGTCCTAGCTAAATAGGATTAGAATCTCTCTTACGTCTGGTAGCGCCGTCGCATCCTCCTGCCAAGTGTACGATACTAGTTTGTTTACTGGCTTCGAACTGAAAATTATTCAAAAAATAAAATTAAAAAAACAGATTAATTCTCTAGTTATATGCATGGTCAGATGATGACGCATCACATGTTTTTCAGTTTCTGTAACTAGGGCATCGGATTTTGTAACCGTGAATCACTGACGACAGCTGATCTGCGTCAAATAGCTTAGGTTGACTTGCAGTTCTCCACTTTGGCGCTGGTCATTTCTCCCGCCAAGTATTTATGTATCTATATTTCACCTCAGGGAGTTCTTTCAGTAAGTGTGTGTAGATATGTGTACGTACATACATACATGCATACGTACATACATATATACATACATACATATGTGCATACATGCATAAATGCGTACATATGTATGTGCATACATGCGTAAGTATGCACGTACATCCATGCGTACTTATGCATGTACATAATAAGTACGTATGTACGTACATACATGCGCACGTATGTATAATATGCACTTGCCTGCACACACACATATACCCACATGTACGCAAACACAGAAGTACACACGAATTCACACACACATGTACATAAGTGTGTGTGTGTGTGTGTGTGTGTATGCATATATATATATATATATATATATATATATATATATATATATATGTGTGTGTGTGTGTGTGTGTGTGTGTGTGTGTGTGTGTGTGTGTGTGTGTGTGTGTGTATGCATATGTATATATATATATATATATATATATATATATATATATATATGTATATATATATGTATATATATATATATATATATATATGTGTGTGTGTGTGTGCATAAATGGTATACACGCTCATATATGTATGCATGCATATGATTATGTATATGCATATATATACATTATACATGTAAACACACTGTACGGTATATATGTTCATACATACATACACACATGTACACAGACATACACACGCACACACACACAGATATATACATTATAGATAGATAGATAGATAGATATGTGTGTGTGTGTGTGTGCATACACAATACATACATACATATATACATATTTATATATATGTATATATCTATATATCAAATTACATATACATGTATGAACACAAGATCAAACACAGTAACGTGTACACAAAACCGAAAACCATTTCGGATTTGTCTGAAGAGGAACTCGTGAAGAGTTCGAAACGTTACGATTACTTTCAATTCTCATAGGGGTTTTCTTCATATTCATACACACACACACACACACACACACACACACACACACACACACACACACACACACACATATATATATATATATATATATATATATATATATATATATATATATATATATATGTGTGTGTGTGTGTGTGTGTGTGTGTGTGTGTGTGTGTGTGTGTGTGTGTGTGTGTATAATTCAACAGGCAATAAAACCAATGCAAAATCTATTTCTCTATTCATTATTAAGAGGTTATTTGGCAACTCACCCTCGCCTACCTGGATGCCCTCCCTAACCACCCTATCCATGGTTCAGCGCCACCTGCGTTTAACCTCCCAAGATGCCATGTCGTTTTCTCACCGCGAGATCGAGCATGAGCAGTAAGACACATCTCTGCGTGTGCGTGAGTGCGTTTGAGTGTGTGTTTTAAGACATCTTTCCTGTGTGCGCGCAGACTGAAAGGAAAACATGTCAGTCGGTTTGGCGCTGAATGACTGTTGTTGCCCCTAAGTAATCTCGGTGCGATACGAACGGCAGCCGTCACTCCGTCCCGGCGTGCGCGCGGGGACAATCAATAAACAAACAAGGTCTATATAAGTACTTATATAGACCTTGTAAACAAATGCGCTGCGTACAGTTACGTACATACATGTGTGTGCCTGCGTATCCTGTATATATATATATATATATATATATATATATATATATATATATATATATATATATATATATATATATATATATATATATATATATCACATATATATGTATTTATTAATTGATTGATTGATGTATGTATGTTTGTATACATGTTTTATTTATTTATTTATGTGTTTATTTATTAATTCATTTATCGATGCATAGTACATACGTGTATGTCTATACGTATATATGTATGTGACTTTTTTCTCTTTTTACAAGACAACGTGCATCATCATGCTTCGTTTCCCTTCATTTTCTCTCTTTCTTTCAATCTATGTATCTACACACACACACACACATATACTTATACACATGTAAATGAATATATATGCGTGTCTGTCTGTAAGCCTATCTATCTGCACATCTACCTGGATCTGTCGCCGTCCATCCATCCATCCGTCTCAGGCTCCCGCGCCCACTCGACCCGCCCTCGGAGCCCCAGAGGAGAGCGGGCGACAAAGACGACCTGGGGCGTGGGTGCGAGGCCCGTCAGGAACACGTGAGAGCCTTAGTCACAGCCTGGACTCTTCGTCGCCATGGAAACGCGAACCAAAGACTTGTGAGATTAGGAGTCCCATTTGGTGTCTCGTTGGTTTGGAAAGGAGAGCCCACGCGTTCGCACAGATACGCAGACGCTCGCGTTTGTGGATGGATGGGTGTCTTAACGTACAGTTTAGAAGTAAGGACACACACACTGACGCACACACACAGATATAGATCTATCTCTCTCTGTCTCTCTCTCTCCCTCTCCCTCTCTCTCTCTCTCTCTCTCTCTCTCTCTCTCTCTCTCTCTCTCTCTCTCTCTATATATATATATATATATATATATATATATATATATATATATGTATATATATATATATATATATATTCATTCATTTGTTTTACTCTTTATCTACATATATAATTGTGTATGTGTGTGTGTGTGTGTGT
>NC_091574.1:23194988-23209988 GCF_042767895.1 Penaeus vannamei | reverse complement strand
ACATGCCTGTTTTCTTATATATTTTAATGTTTTTTCTTGTGTTTCTCATTTCTTGTTTGTTTTAGTGTTTTCTTGTTTCTTATCTCTTGTTTGTGTTAGTTTTTTCTTGAGTTTCCTATTTCTTGTTTGTTTTAGTTTGCCCCTTTTGGTACATTTTCTTTGGCTTTCGTCTAATATCAATTTTCTAACTATTTACTTTTCCTGTGCTATTCTGTATCGCCATGTCTATTTTTAAATATCCTATTACATACACATACTTTTAAAGTAACCTTTCATTTTATCGTTTTACTTAGTCTTTTTTATTCATTCTAAAGTAACTCATAAACATGATTTTAACATTAGTCTTTATTACTTGTTTGTGTTCTGACGGAATTCTGGAACAAAACCACACCGAGGTAACCTTCTTAAGCCACGCTAACACTTCATGGGGCTTGTACCAGGGGATAATGATCTACTTTATTGGCACAAGGCACCTCAGGCACTCAGAACACTTGGATACACCACATCATTATTATTGTTATTGTTGTTGTTATTATTATAATTATTATTATTATCGTTGTTATTATTATTGTTGTTATTGATACTATTATGACTTATCATTATTATCATTGTTATCATTATCATTATTATTACTATTATTATTATTATTATTGTTTTAATTATTAATATCATCATCATTGCTATCCTTATTATCATTGTTATTATTCTTGTCATTATTGATATTATGATTATCATTATCATTATCATTATTACTATTCTAATTATCATTTTCATTATAATTACTACTACCATTATCGTTATTATCATTATTACTATTTTCAATATCATTTTCATTATAATTGTTATCATTGTTTTTATTATTACTATTATCATCATTATCATAATCATCCTTATTATCGTTATTATTATCGCTATTATTATCATTAATATTATTATCATTATTATCATTGTTCTTATTATCATTAGCATCATCATTATTATTATTGCTAGTATTATCATTATTGTTGTTGCTGTTGTTGTTATCATTACTAGCGTTATTAGCATCATCATCATCATTACTATTATTATTGTTAATATTATTATTGTTATCATCTTCATCATCTTCATCATTACTATTATTTCTTTTATCGTAATTATTACTATAATTACTGTTATCATTATTATCACTATTATAGTTATCACCAGTGTTATTATCATCATTATCATCATCATCATTATTGTTATTATTATCATCATTATTACTATTATTCCTATTATCGCTATTATGACTATAATTGCTTCTATTATCATTATTATCTTTATCATTGTTATTGTTATCATTATTGTTATTATTCTTTTATTAGTAGTTGTAATAGTAGTAATAGTTTTATCATTACTATTATTATCATTATTATATTTATTGTTAATATCATTATCATTATTATTATTATTATTGTTATTTCTATTATCATCATTGTTGATGCTGTTGTTATAACTGTTATTATTACTATTATCAATATTACTATCATTATCATTATTATTATCATTATTATTATCATTATTGGTATTAACATTACTAATGTTATTACTGTTATTGTTCATTATTATCATGATTATTCTTATCATCCACGCCATCATCATTATTTTCATTATCATCATAATCTTTATTATTATCATTATCATCATTACCATTACTATTATTATTACTATTACCATTATATCTGATGATGAGGATGAGGATGATGAGGATAATAATAAGAATGATAATGATGATGACAGTGATAATAATAATTATTATCATAAATATCATAATCGTTATCATTATCAATACCATAACATCCCATGATATCGAAGTGCTTTCTCTCAAAGTTAACTGAGCCTGTTTACATTGTGAATGGCCTTCGATTGATGTGTTGATAAGTTCGGAAATCCCATGCACTTGGGACACCTTTCGCCCCTCTGGCAGCAATTCGAAGACGAGCAAAGTGACCGCGAAAAGATGGCTTCATTCTCAAAGCAAATGAATGAGGTGACAACTGGTGATTAGCGTTAAATAATAACAAATAATAAGTAATTCAAATACAACACAATACAAATTTAATAACAAGTTGTTGAAGTGACAACTGGTGACTAGCGTTAAATAATAACAAATGATAAGAAATTTCAATACAACACAATACAAATTTGATAATAAATTAATGAAGTAACAACTGGTGACTAGAGTTGAATGATAACAAATAATAACAAGTAATTTAAGTACAACACAATGCAAATTTAATAATAAATTAATGAAGTAACAACTGGAGACTAGCGTTGAATGATAACAGATAATAACAAGTAATTTAAGTACAACACAATGTAAATTTAATAATAAATTAATGAAGTAACAACTGGAGACTAGCGTTGAATGATAACAGATAATAACAAGTACTTTAAATACAACACAATACAAATTTAATGATAAATTCCGTTATGTTTACACAGTATCTACACAGAGGAAGACTGTGACCGCGACTCACTCCACTTGTCCTCACGCAATGCTCGTCCTTAATTATCTTGCGTTTTTGTGGCGCGCTCAGCCTGGCAGATTCATAAACGGAAGAAAACTCAATAAGAAACAGAGATCAGGGGCCGGATACTCAAGACAGTTTACAATGTTGTATCTCACATCGGAGCCGTTGCAATGTCGTAAGGCCTCCGAAGCCCATACTCGAAACAAAATCAACCATGTTATGACGTCACACATTGTAAAGTATCTTGTAAAATACAACACCAAGGATGTAATTGTAATACTGACTATATATAGCGTTTATCAAAATGAGATTTGTAGCTAGCGTCACACAACAGATATACTTCCAGCCCAAACTAGCGACGTCGTGTGGCCATCGCGAATGAGGAAATGGCAGACTAATGCACGTGTTCTAGCCGCAATGAGCTCTTTGTTTCCCTCGCGTGGCAGCGCCTCGAGATTAAGATGAAACGAAGACAGTTTTATAAATAAGGCAACAGGACCAAAGACCAAAGAAAAATGGAGCCCCATCGCTTTAGTTCTACTGAAACAATGTATCGCCTGCAGTGGTCTAATATACCCTTGAACCCTGAATATTTGTTACATAGCGTAATCAGTCTGAAACAGCTGTTTTCCCTTTGAAATTTCGCCATATCCTTGAATGAATAACCTTTCTTTCGCGCGCTCCGAAGCCCAACCCTGCCTCCTTGCAACGGAAAGACCCCGTGGCTCCACCCCATAGGCAGTGCAATTGCTCACTCATCCCTTTTCAGAGTTATCTGCCGTAGCGATCTAAATCTACGGATTGGGGACGTGCTACTGGCGTTAGGTAATGAAAAAAAGCCTTGATTTAAAATGTCAGAGTAATATTTACATTTGTTTTTCGATAACATAGCACGGTAATTTGAGTGACCTAACCTGGGGACACAGGTGACATGCCTCCCGTCTGATTTGTTAATACCATCTGCTTTTAATCCATTCCCAAATGATTCCACAAACCAGCGGTCAAAACAAACAATTTAATCACTGGAGGCGCTAGAGACAACCTTCTTAGACCCGCGCTCTTTAAAAGGTTTACGAGCCTAAACTTTTTTTTTCTTTTTTCTTTTTTTTAAAACCCCAGATCCTCTTCCTATTCCGACAGTCACGCCTTCGCTTCTTATTTATAACACGCGTACTCGTTAACCATATTATTTTTCAAACCTACTTTCCAATCAGGATACGATACTGCCTGATGATTTTTAAAATTACTTTTTCACATCTATTTCCTCTCCTTTTTCTGCAGTCCCTTTCGTGTAATGAAAAGAACAACAACGATAATAATAGTAATGACAATGATATGTTTATGATGATAGTGATGATGATGATGATGATAATAATAATGATAATAATAGTAATAATAATAATAATAAATTTTCCCTCCTTTTTCTGCAGTCCCTTTTGTGTAATGAAAAGAACAACTACGATGATACTAGTAATGATAATAATGATGTTGATGATGAGGATGAGGATAATAATAATAATAATGATAACAATAATAATAATAATAACAATAATAATAACAATAATGATAATGATTATCCTGATGATGATGGTGATTATGATGATGATGCTGATAATAATGATGATGTTAATGATAATGATACTACTAATAATAATGATAATAATAATGATAATGGTAATAATGATATTAATAACTAATAAAATGTTAATGATGGTAATAACATTAATAATGATAATGATAATAATAATAATAATAATGATAATAATAATGATAATTAAAATTATAATAATAACAATAATGATGATGATGATAATAATAATAATAATGATAATAATGGTAATAACAATAATGATAATAATGATGATGATGATGTTAACAATAATAACAATGATAATGATAATAATAATGATAACAATAATGATAATAATAAAAAAAAATATGATAATGATGCTGCTGATGATAATGAGAATGAGAATAAGGATGATAAAAGTAATGATAACAATGATAATGATTACTATCATTATACTTATAATAATAATACAATTATAATGATGGTGATACTAATAATAATGCTAATAATAATGATATTGAATGATGAAAATTATAATATCACTAAGAGCAAATGATGTAATAAAGTAATAAATAATAATGAATCATCAGTAATAAAAACGACGATTATCATCATCACTATAATAATGATGATAATTCATTCCTGTTACTTTCAACATAATATTGAAGACAACGATAACAAAAACAAAAGCAACAATAACCAATCGTTATTAGCGCATAATTACTGATTTTATCCTCGATTATTTTCATCCACCATTCGCCAGGATACTTATCGCCATTATTATTCTTATTATTAATTTTATTACAACTTTGCCCTTGTAACATCTCTGGGATTTCTAAATTTAGAAATCAAATGGACTTCTGGAATTAAATGGTGATTCAGGCGAACCGTTCCTTGGTTGTGGACAGACGGAGGAGAGCGAAGACATGATGATGTGGAGGAAGAAGGAGAACGAAGGATAAGAATATGAGGAGAAGGAAAAAGAGAAAAGGGGGGAGGGAAAGATGATGAAGGAGAGGGAAAGAGGGAAAGATGGTGATAAGGAAGGAGGGGATACGGAAGAGAGGGAGAGAGGAAAATAGAGGGAAAAAGATGACGAGTAAGAGAGAGAAAGGAAAGGAGATAATGAGAAGGAGGAAGAGAAAGAAAGGGGGAAAGCATAGAGAAGAGGAAGGGAAATAAGAGGAGGAAAAGGAAAAAAAAACACAATAAGGAGGAGAAAGAGAGGAAGAGGAAGGAGGGTAAAAAAATATCACGATGCGCAGACGGAAGAGGAAAAGAGGAATGATAATGAGGAAGCAGGAGGAAGAGGGAGCAAGGGAAAAGATGATGATGATGAAACGAAGAGGAAATGAATAGAAATGTGATGATGAAACAGATGAAAAAAGACCGCAATGATGATGACGGGAAGAGAAAGAACAGGAAGAAGAGATTGCTGGCGACGCGTGTGAGGAGAGGAAGAAAGGGCAGAAGAGGAGAATGAGGAAAAAAAAATAACAGGAAGGCAAGGAAGATGACGGTGACGAAGGGGAGGAGAAAAAAGCAATCAGGTCCATAGGCAATATGGGCGTTTTTTCCTTGGCTCCGCGCGCCCGAGGGAGCTTATGGCGGCGCTGGTCTTTGCGATCCCTCCAGTGACCTGATTTCGACGCAGGACACGTGACGCCGCCCCCTGCCTTCCTTCCTCGAAAGGGCTTCGTGCTGTGAGTGCGTGCGTGCGTGCGTGAGAGCTATATGGTTCATCCGAGCTGTATATTCTTGCGTGCGTGCGTGAGAGCTATATGGTTCATCCGAGCTGTATATTTTTGCCTGCGTGCGTGCGTGCGTGAGAGCTATGTGGTTCATCCGAGCTGTATATTCTTGCGTGCGTGCGTGCGTGAGAGCTATAGGGTTCATCCGAGCTGTATATTCTTGCGTGCGTGCGTGCGTGAGAGCTATGTGGTTCATCCGAGCTGTATATTCTTGCGTGCGTGCGTGCGTGCGTGAGAGCTATATGGTTCATCCGAGCTGTATATTCTTGCGTGCGTGCGTGAGAGCTATATGGTTCATCCGAGCTGTATATTCTTGCGTGCGTGCGTGCGTGCGTGAGAGCTATATGGTTCATCCGAGCTGTATATTCTTGCGTGCGTGCGTGCGTGCGTGCGTGAGAGCTATATGGTCCATCCGAGCTGTATATTCTTGCGTGCATGCGTGCGTGAGAGCTATGTGGTTCATCCAAGCTGTATATTCTTGCGTGCGTGCGTGCGTGCGTTCGTGAGAGCTATATGGTCCATCCGAGCTGTATATTCTTGCGTGCGTGCGTGCGTGCGTGAGAGCTATATGGTTCATCCGAGCTGTATATTCTTGCGTGCGTGCGTGCGTGAGAGCTATATGGTTCATCCAATCTGTATATTCTTGCGTGCGTGCGTGCGTGCGTGAGAGCTATATGGTTCATCCGAGCTGTATATTCTTGCGTGCGTGCGTGCGTGAGAGCTATGTGGTTCATCCGAGCTGTATATTCTTGCGTGCGTGCGTGAGCGGTATATGGTTCATCCGAGCTGTATATTCTTGCGTGTGTGCGTGCGTGCGTGAGAGCTATATGGTCCATCCGAGCTGTATATTCTTGCGTGCGTGCGTGCGTGAGAGCTATATGGTTCATCCGAGCTGTATATTCTTGCGTGCGTGCTTGCGTGCGTGAGAGCTATATGGTTCATCCGAGCTGTATATTCTTGCGTGCGTGCGTGAGAGCTATATGGTTCATCCGAGTTGTATATTCTTGCGTGCGTGCGTGCGTGCCTGAGAGCTATATGGTTCATCCGAGCTGTATATTCTTGCGTGCGTGCGTGCGTGAGAGCTATATAGTTCATCCGAGCTATACATTCTTGCGTGCGTGCGTGCGTGCGTGCGTGAGAGCTATATGGTTCATCCGAGCTGTATATTCTTGCGTGCGTGCGTGCGTGAGAGCTATATGGTTCATCCGAGCTGTATATTCTTGCGTGCGTGCGTGCGTGCGTGAGAGCTATATGGTTCATCCGAGCTGTATATTCTTGCGTGCGTGCGTGCGTGAGTGAGAGCTATATGGTCCATCCGAGCTGTATATTCTGGCGTGCGTGCGTGCGTGCGTGAGAGCTGTATGATTCATCCGAGCTGTATATTCTTGCGTGCGTGCGTGCGTGCGTGAGAGCTATATGGTTCATCCGAGCTGTATATTCTTGCGTGCGTGCGTGCGTGCGTGAGAGCTATATGGTTCATCCGAGCTGTATATTCTTGCGTGCGTGCGTGCGTGCGTGAGAGCTATATGGTTCATCCGAGCTGTATATTCTTGCGTGCGTGCGTGAGAGCTATATGGTTCATCCGAGCTGTATATTCTTGCGTGCGTGCGTGCGTGAGTGAGAGCTGTATGATTCATCCGAGCTGTATATTCTTGCGTATGTGCGTGCGTGCGTGCGAGCTATATGGTTCATCCGAGCTGTATATTCTTGCGTGCGTGCGTGCGTGCGTGCGTGCGAGCTATATGGTCCATCCGAGCTGTATATTCTTGCGTGCGTGCGTGCGTGAGTGAGAGCTGTATGATTCATCCGAGCTGTATATTCTTGCGTGCGTGCGTGCGTGAGTGAGAGCTGTATGATTCATCCGAGCTGTATATTCTTGCGTGCGTGCGTGCGTGCGTGAGAGCTATATGGTTCATCCGAGCTGTATATTCTTGCGTGCGTGAGAGCTATATGGTTCCTCCGAGCTGTATATTCTTGCGTGCGTGCGTGCGTGCGTGAGAGCTATATGGCTCATTCGAGCTGTATATTCTTGCGTGCGTGCGTGAGAGCTATATGGTTCATCCGAGTTGTATATTCTTGCGTGCGTGCGTGCGTGCGTGAGAGCTATATGGTTCATCCGAGCTGTATATTCTTGCGTGCGTGCGTGCGTGAGAGCTATATGGCTCATTCGAGTTGTATATTCTTGCGTGCATGCGTGCGTGAGAGCTATGTGGTTCATCCGAGCTGTATATTCTTGCGTGCGTGCGTGCGTGCGTGAGAGCTATATGGTTCATCCGAGCTGTATATTCTTGCGTGCGTGAGAGCTATGTGGTTCATCCGAGCTGTATATTCTTGCGTGCGTGCGTGCGTGCGTGCGTGTGAGCTATGTGGTTCATCCGAGCTGTATATTCTTGCGTGCGTGCGTGCGTGAGAGCTATATGGTTCATCCGAGCTGTATATTCTTGCGTGCGTGCGTGCGTGCGTGAGAGCTATATGGTTCATCCAAGCTGTATATTTTTGTGTGCGTGCGTGCGTGCGTGAGAGCTATGTGGTTCATCCGAGCTGTATATTCTTGCGTGCGTGCGTGCGTGAGAGCTATATGGTTCATCCGAGCTGTATATTCTTGCGTGCGTGCGTGCGTGCGTGAGAGCTATATGGTTCATCCGAGCTGTATATTCTTGCGTGCGTGCGTGCGTGCGTGCGTGAGAGCTATATGGTTCATCCGAGCTGTATATTCTTGCGTGCGTGCGTGCGTGCGTGAGAGCTATATGGTTCATCCGAGCTGTATATTCTTGCGTGCGTGCGTGCGTGCGTGAGAGCTATATGGTCCATCCGAGCTGTATATTCTTGCGTGCGTGCGTGCGTGCGTGAGAGCTATATGGTCCATCCGAGCTGTATATTCTTGCGTGCGTGCGTGCGTGCGTGAGAGCCATATGGTCCATCCGAGCTGTATATACTTACAGATGTCATGCAAACGCGTTTAGTTTCTTCATGTACGGACGTGTGTAAACAAGGAATACACACTGATACACATACAATATATACGCTTTGATGTGGTTGTACGGTACGTATATTGTAGACCAGAGACTCCCATATTTCAGGATAAGTTCGCATACAGCACGTATTAAGTCATTAAGGGAAAACGAAGGGAATGGTGTTACCTTGCCACTGGCAGTAGCTCAGATTCGGGGAAGTTTCAGTCATCATCATTATCTATCTATCTATCTATCTATCATCTATCTTTCTATCTATCTAGCACCATCTATCTATCTATCTATCTATCTAGCACCATCTATCTATCTATCTAGCATCATCTATCTATCTATCTATCTAGCATCATCTGTCTATCCATCTATCTAGCATCATCTATCTATCTATCTATCTATCATCATCTATCTATCTAGCATCATCTATCTATCTATCTATCACCATCTATCTATCTATCTAGCATCATCTAGGCTATCTATCTATCTAGCATCATCTATCTATCTATCTATCATCATCTATCTATCTATCTATCTAGCATCATCTATCTATCTATCTATCTACCATCAGTCATCTATCTATTTATCATCATCTATCTATCTATGTATCTACTATCAGTTATCTATCTATCTATCTATCTATCATCATCTAGGCTATCTATCTATCTATCTATCACCATCTATCATTCTATCTATCTAGCATCATCTATCTATCTATCTAGCATCATCTATCTATCTATCTAGCATCATCTATCTATCTAGCATCATCTATCTATCTATCTAGTATCATCTATCTATCTATCTAGCATCATCTATCTATCTATCTAGCACCATCTATCTATCTATCTAGCATCATCTATCTATCTATCTATCTATCACCATCATCCATCGTCACAATGGAGTTCGGCAACTACATTTTTTCCCAGTTTAATTTTCAGTCTTTCTTTGAAATTCTCCAAAACTCTAATTCTCACTCCAGGATTTAACAACATTCTCCCACTGCTGCCTCTGTCTTCCCCGAATTCTCTTGATAAAATGTTGTTAATTATAATGGAGTTGTGTGTTATATGTGGACTTGGTCATATCCTGAAATTTGGGAGTCTCTGGTCTACAATATACGTACCGTACTACCGCATCAAAGCGTATATGTATGTGTGTATCAGTGTGCATTTCTTGTTTATACACGTACGTACATAAAGAAACTTAACACTCTTGCATGACATCAGTAAGCCTATATATATATATTCTCTCCACAAGATGAGCGAAACCCCTACCTGAATCCCAATAAACAGTGTTTTGATTTTATTAATGATGTATAATAAACTTTGCTCTTGATTAGTCCTTCTGTGAGTACCTTTCCGTTTGTAACTCTATCCAGTTAATTTTCAGTATTCTCTGATAAAACAACTTCTTAAAAGCGCTTATTCTTCTCATTGTATTCTTGTTATATGTCCACATTTCACTTGCGTAAGTTATTGTTGAAATTGTTGTACATGATTAGGAATCTCATATTAACATTCATATTGAGATTTCGTCTTACAGGTTCAAAAAAAAAATCTTTTTACCTTTCCTATTCTGGTCATAATCTATTATTTATTTACACCTGTATGTATATACAGTAACATAACTTATGATATACAGTAACATAAATAAAACCCTAACATGGTAGTGATGATAATAATAGAGATAATCAATTGATTCCGTGACCCAAGTACCAAAATATTTATACGCTTTCTACTAATTGCCATAACCTTTGTTTTCTAAATATTTGTCATGCCGTAGTTTTCCCAAGCTTTTGCAAATTTGCTAGGTAGGTTTGCAGGTCCTCTTCACTTTCAGATATCGGAGCAACATCTGTAAACCTTATATTATTTCTGTAGATGCCATTTATTTTCATACGCATCGCTAATCAGACACTCACTGTATTGACTGAATGATACAGGAGATAAGATGGAGTCTTGTCTAATACCTCTTCTGTTTTTGCCTCGGTTTGTTTTTCCTCTTTACATTCTCAGAGCTGGCTTTTAGTCCAAATTTAAGTTAACAGTGATTCTCATCTCCTGGGGGGGGGGGGGGATTTACTAATTCCATTATCCGAACTATTTTTTTCGTTTTACTCTAGGGGGGGGGGGGTTACTCATTCCATTATCCGAACTATTTTTTTCGTGTTTTACTCTCCCAAAGGCTACTGTATAATCCATGAAACAAATATATAACTGTTTATTCTTTTCAGTAAATCATCCTGGAAGCATTCTGAGATTGTAGATGGCTTCCCACGTATCTCTACCTTTTTTCTAAAACCTAATGGTGTCTGTGGCAGTTCCTTTACAATAGGTAGTGTGATCCTGTTTTTGATAATTAGTCATTCTTTTTCAGCATGTGAGATAGGCCTACTTTCTCTGTGATCGCTGCATTCTATCGACAATTTTCTATTGATTTTGTTTGTTAATTTTTGTATTCCTTTTTTCTTGTGGATGTTGCACGCATTCTGCATGCATGCGATCATCTCCAGGTGCTTCGTTTTATGGTAAATTCCTTATAACTTCTAAAATTTCCCTTTCCTCAATCTTTACCAATTGGCTTCCCTTACTTAGTATGACACGCTTTTCAGTTCTATTGTCATTTCCTAGCTCCTTCCCCATGTATTATTCTCATCTTTCCTTGTGTAGAAAAGGTATGAATGAGAATGAATATCCTCCCAATACATGCGATATAACTGATCGAATTCGAATATATTTTATTATCTTATCCCTTTTGAAGATATATTCGAACGCGGTCAAATGCATCTCTTGTGTTGGGACGATATTCGTTCTCATTCATACCTTTTCAACATTCGTCAACATGATTACGGTCCAGCTT
Organism: Penaeus vannamei; assembly: GCF_042767895.1. Classification (NCBI taxonomy): domain Eukaryota; kingdom Metazoa; phylum Arthropoda; class Malacostraca; order Decapoda; family Penaeidae; genus Penaeus; species Penaeus vannamei. The sequence continues at coordinate 23,198,353 of NC_091574.1, read as the reverse complement.
TCCTGAATCCGTAACTCTTACAAATTTGTATTGCCGTTTTTATCAATTATTTTGATATGCAGATTTCTTTTTAATTTATTTTATTCTGAAAAAAACTAGGGAGATTATTCTGTGTAGCCTTTCTAATTCTTCACATTGTGTTTGGTAATATATATTTTTAGCATTTCTACATTCTCTTAATGATTTCTTGAATTATTTTCCTGTATCCATCTCTTTCTGCTGCCCTATTCTACTCTGACCTTGACTCTCTCACTTTCTTCAAAATTTCAAGTCATCTATCCCTGTTCAAGAGGCGGGGCTTCTATGGTGGCACAGGGGGGGGGGGGGGCACCCGAACCCCCTATGGTCATTGACTCGTCGTAATGTCAATTACTGCCTTAAGTTCTTTGCTAACGCTGACGTAAGCAATGCTGAAACCTTGAATTTAAAGGGTACTTAGTTAAAATTATTTACTACACAGAACATTGGTATGTTCACTGTAAAGAGCTAGAAGCACCAGCTTCTGCCTAACTGTACAGTAAACATCATAGTAATCTGTGTATTAGCCTACCACTTGGTAGGTAAAAGTACACCCAGCAGTTTTAATGTGGCCAAGAAAAGCAAGATGAAAACAAACAAAGTGAAACTGTACAATATAAATGCTGAAGTGGGCAGCCTTAATTTTTGCTACTTATGGTCGCCCTCCCCCCCCAGCTTTATTGTTGTTACCCCCTGTGCCCCACACCAGAAAATTCACAGGACCCGCCCCTGTCCTGTTTTCTCTCTTGTCTGGATTTTTTGCATATTCAATTTGCTGCTGTTTTCATAATCTTCATTTACTTCTCTTGGCAGAGCGCTTTCTATTACACATTCTTCTATATCGCCGTGCCTGTTCCATTAATCTAGCACCATTTTCTTTTCTTACCCCTAATCCAAATTAATTTATGTCCTATCTTTTAAATTCCGTCCATTAGTTATGAGCTTTGCGAATTAGACTGATCAAAAATCAAGCAGAATGTAAAATTCAGGCCGGATGGATATTCTTCGAGCTCAGCCAAGTTTTCAAAACTGAGGAACAGTTAACTATACAGATTCGCTCAACATTCGGTAGTAATTAACGTTACGGTTACCCCTTTCTCAAACCTGAGGCATATCCGCGACCCCCGGCATAAACCATTTCATTTAAATCTAAACATTTTTGAGAGTAAGAGAAACATACATCTGCCAATCTTATTTACCTAACTGTGAAAAGATATTCCAAGAAGACAGGGCTCTATTGCATATTCTCGATATGAACATCGACGTATCCATAACAAACTAGCCAACAATACATTTTCCCAAAGGCTACGCGATCCCCTGTAAGCCCTTTGGAACTTTGGATCTAATGCCTTATTAACGGAATGGTAGATAGTCATATGTTTGGAATTCAACTGAGATTTGTATATGATTCCTGAAATTTTCTCATTTTTCTTTCCTTGTTATTATTATTATCATTACCCTTACCATTATCATTGTTACTGCTATATCACTAACATAAATGTTATCAGCACAATTATTGTTATTACTATCCTTAACATGTTTATTACTATGAGAATTATAGTTTAATATTGTAATTATTGTAATGTTCAAAATCATTATCATTATTGTTATTCATATCCTTATTGATGTCATTGTTACGTCCGTTAAGGAGGTTATGTTTTTGGTAGCGTTCGTTAGTTTGTTCGTTCTCTCTCTCTCTCTCTCTCTCTCTCTCTCTCTCTCTCTCTCTCTCTCTCTCTCTCTCTCTCTCTCTCTCTCTCTCTCTCTCTCTCTCTCTCTCTCTTGTTAACAGGATAACTTAAAAAGTTATGAACAGATTATTATGTGTCTTAGCCTAACTTAGGTCGTCTTCTGAACGTGCCATAAAAGTTAATCCAGTATTAAAGTTTAATCCAGATCTCTAGTGCGCATGCGCATAGACAGCGTCCAGGATCAACTTTTAATACACCTCTAGACCAGACTTTAATATTAAGCAAAGACTATATAAAAAAGATAGGGAAGTACGTATCACACCGATTAAGAAAAATGTGAGGTCCAATCTTCATATAGCGCCATCTATTGTTCGGATATGTAACTAAGAGAACGTTTATAGGGGGTACTATAGATTTATATAGATTTTAAAATTTTTGTTTTAGTTTTAAAGGTTTAGTTTCAGTTGAAGTTTTGCAATGTTTTATTTTTTTTAAATAAGGGACTTGAAATGTATCTATCAAAAATTACTTTTTATATATTTATAAATTTACATGGAAGTATATAATTATTCAGTTCTTTAATAACTTTTTCTTAGAGATTTTACATACATTCAGATAAGGTTTTGCACTGTTTTTTTCAGAAAATGACAATAAAACACTTTCATTTGTATGAATATTTACATGACATCATGAAGTTATTCCAATGTTTAAATACTAGACAATTTTATTGCAAATATCTTTGGTCAATGTGACCTTAAATTCAATAAACTGTACAATTTATTAGATAAAGAAATATATTAAACTCATTCGGCATTAATAGATTCTTTATGTTTTTCATATTAAATCAAGGATATATAATACACATTTATGTAAAACATTTCTTTATTTGATTTCAAGTAATCATTTATGAAAGTATTAATGAAAGCACGCCTACAGTTAAAACAAGCATAAAACATGCAAAAACAAACAAAACAAAAAAACAAACAATTCTTTTCCTACCTACCGAAAGACAGGAAACATGGTATCTAACGCATTCTAAAAAATGTGAGCTCCCCGGTCGTCCACCAGCGCCATCTGTTGACTCGGCGCCCAAGTATACGTCCGACGTCGTTCAGTAGGGGTGTGCTCACTCGGGTTCATGTTCTTGGTCAGTTCAGACTTATTCAGAGGGGGTTGCGAATAACTGATTTACTAATATATATATATATATATATATATATATATATATATATATATATATATATATATATATATATGTATGTATGTATATATATATATATATATATATATATATATATATATATATATATATATATATATATATATATATATATATATACATATACATAATTCATGTCGTATCATGACTTTGTAGTAGCATTTATATTCCTCATATAATTCCTTCGCCCCTCCCAGCCCGAAACTACCCATTCGGCAATTTAGGGCTGGTTAACAACTAATAATTGGTAGTCCATACATGCATGACATACATACGGCGTATACAACATGCCATATACAGGACACATTAAACCACATTAAAGCCTACAGTCACATAACATTAGTGACATATAATGTATATGATTATATTGCCAAACATACATCAATGCATAGAAATTGAGTATGATTGAAAAAAAAATTATTACAATATCTTTATTA
>NC_091574.1:23172488-23174988 GCF_042767895.1 Penaeus vannamei | reverse complement strand
TTCTTTCTTTCTCTCTCCCTCTCTCTCTCCCTCACATATTCTCTACACACGCGCACACGCACCCTTACATTCACACACACACACGTGTATATATACATGCGTATAAATATTATGTGTATATTTATGTATGAGTATATATATGTATATGCGTGTGCGTGCGTGAAAGAGAGAAAGACAGAGATAGTGGGAGAGAGAGATTTAAGATCTAAGATTTAGTTTTAATTCCATTTGTTACAATGGATATTCTTTGCTGTGACATACTGTTTTATTTTGCTTCCATATTTCCCCATGTGTACAAGGGATGGCTGGGGTTACCATCCACTGGCCGCGCGCGAGATTGAATGCTGGTTAGCAAGATTGCTAAACCAACACTTTAACCGCTGAGAGAGAGAGAGAGAGAGACAGAGACAGAGACAGAGAATGTGTATGTGTGCGATAGAACATTTATTTATATTGTGGGTGGGTGCTTCGTGCTCAGGGTGATGTGATGGTGTAGTAGTTTTAAATTAGCGTTATTAGATCTGCATTAAGTGCTTGCATGCCTTTTCGCTTTCAGCTGCCACCGCTGGCTAGCCTGGCACGAAAAAGGGATGACTGTCCAGGCGCAGGATGGAAGGACTCAGTTGTCCTGCCTGCGTTTAGGCAACCGCCAACCCAGCCTGCTATCCCTCTTCATATGGGGTAACCTTGGCAGGTTTCACTACCGTATAGTAAAACTGGCCTTATCAAGGCCTTGAAGACGCATAGCTTTAGTCCTGCACAGGTACCGACATCTCCAAATACTCTTTTCGAGAGAGTTCATGAATCCTGCTGCCAGGCCAATCCGTCTGCTGACTTCCTGTTCTGCCAGCCCTGAGTTATGAACTATACTACCAAGGTATGTAAAGCTCTCTGTGACTTCAATGTCCTCGCCGCAAGCACATACCGACAGAGCAGCTTCTTCAAGCAAGTCCCATAAGTCCTGGATCTTGGTCTTGGTTCTGCAGACCCCCAGACCCAAGGGCTTTACTTCATTGCTAAATACATTCAGAGCCACCGCTAAGGATTCCAAAGATTCAGAATAGCATCACCATCTAAGTCAAGGTCAGTAACCTTGATATTCCCCATAGTTGTTCCACAATGACTTTGAACAGTAGCGCTGCCCAATATCCGGTCCATGCAAGTGTTGAAAAATGTTGGTGCAAGGACACAGCCTTGCCTTACTCCTGAACAAGAAAGAAGCTCGACAGGCCCCCACCACGCTTTAGAACTTTCAGTACCGGTATATAGGCTTGCTGTTTGTCCAATAATCCTTCTTGGAATTCCTCTCAATCTCAGGATACCCAGAGTGATTCCCGATGCACCGTATCGAATGCCTTCTTTAGGTAGATATAGGCTGCAGCCAACGCCTGAATTCACAGTGGCGCTCTTCAGTGACTCAAAGGATAGTCAATTGTCAATCCAGATTGCTCCGGCCTTTGGTGCCTCAGCAGGTGGTCTCTGATAAGTCTGAGAAGGATGTGGGCGAGAACCTTGCCTGATATACTGAGCAGAGTGATGCCTCAAAGATTACTGCAGTCCCATCGGTCCCCCGTCCCCTTCCAGAGAGGGATGACCACACCCCTCAACAGGTCTGGGGGAATGGCACTAGACTGCCAGATGGCAGCCAGGGCAGCATGCAACCTTCGTGCCATAGGTTCACCACCAGCCTTTAACAGTTCAGCTGGGATGCTGCACATACTTGCTGCTTTACCACTCCTAGGCTTGGAGATCGCCCCCCTAACTTCAGCTAGGGAGGATAGCTCCTCACTGGGTCTGGCAACGGAATTTCGGCACTACCCGTATTCAAGTTAACTGTTGGTGGATCAACCTGGTACAGCTGCTCAAAATACTCAGCCCAAGGCTCCCGCACCGCAACAGGATCTAAGACGATCTGGCCACTTGCTGAGTAGACTGCAGTCACCTGTGGAGAGGGCTTGGAGTTCAGCTTTCTCAAGGCTTGGTAGGCAGGTCGAAGGTCATTTACTATGAAATGCCTTTGACCTCCTCTGCAACTCCTAATATACTGTTCCTTGTCCCTTCTCAACAGTAACCGAGTTCTACACATCTGAGGGTGCAAATCCCAATCCCCTGTTCGATGAGCCGTATGATGAGCATCTGTGAGATAAAATTCTGTATGGTTCTTGGGCATAGGCTGGGCCACTCTAGAGAAAAGGCTCGAGCGAAGCCTGTCTTCGCGAATCTAACTGAACTGAACTGATTGGACATTCACCAGTCGATTCTAGAGCTGCATTAAGCATTTTGCACTTGAAGGTGTCCCACAGAAGTATAGAGGTTGTCAGATTTTCAAGCGTTGTGAAACCACCAGAAAATGCCTCAGCAAACCCCCGGGCACACTCCCCCTCCCTAAGCCTGTCCTAATGAATCGCCCTAGAGTGGTCATTGGACCGCTAAGGAGTTTTGAAGTGGACCCGGAGGGTAGCCACAACTAATCTATGGTCAGTACCACAGAACTCTGGAG
>NC_091574.1:23150276-23151988 GCF_042767895.1 Penaeus vannamei | reverse complement strand
CTCCCCTTCTCTCTCTCCCTCTCTCTCTCTCTCTCTTTCTCTCTCTCTCTCTCCCTTTCTCTCTCTCTCTCTCTCCCTTTCTCTCTCTCTCTCTCTCCCTTTCTCTCTCTCTCTCTCTCTCTCCCTTTCTCTCTCTCTCTCTCTCTCTCCACAAAATCAATAATATTAACCCCCCTAAATAATTTGTTTCTTTGATCTCTGGATCTAGAAATATATCTAATGTATTTCTGTTGTAAAATATAGATATGAAAATCAGGTTTGAACAGGCAGACTTAAAAAATGATGTAAGACAGCCGAACACATCACTGAAATGCTGAATGCAAAGGAAAAATCTAACCAAAGGATAAATCTAACATATTGCGTCTCCTTGCTCTACCAAAGACAGCTGGTATTGTCTTTCACTTTCTCAGACCATGAAATTTATGTCTAGCTAGACTACTGGAGCTTTGATTATCTAAAATTAGCTATTATCACAATATGATCATGCAAAGGTAGACAATCTTATAGGATACTGCCTTATAAATGCACAAAAAAACATCTATTGCTAATTAACCAGCAGAAATGAAGCATAAAAGCACTTGGATAGTCAAAGTTGCAATATAAACATTCTGTTGCTAAATCCATCTTTACGAATGCAGCTTAATTCCCATCAATTCAATGCCAACAAGTGCTTCATGCAGAACCAAAAACTCAATACTAAGAAAATGAACAACTAACAAAGGATAAACTAAAGCTTGCTAATATTGAAACTTGAAATTCTCTAACATTTTAAAGGTCTTGCATACTTTTATTCTGGGAATACAAACATTTCAACCACTGATCATTTAAACATAAACAATTATATTAATTGTTTTACTGATACTCTAATACATGTAGTAGAGTAGTGTAGGTACTGCAATGGCTTGTAAAAGATAACTCTAAATACAATGTTTTTAAAAAGTAAGTTGTAATGGACTTATAATTTTCTGATTTTCAAACCATTCAAATAAAACAAGTGATCTGAACCCAATGCCTCTGGGCGAATTTGTGGTGTGCTTGGCCACCAGTTCTGGGAGTATGTTTAACCAACCGGGTTTGCCTACAGGGCCTGTCTGCATTGCACTCATGGCACTGCACCAATCAAGATGACCTGTTTTTAGTAATTACTGTATCTAAAAATTGATTTTAATACATTTTGCATATTCAGAGATACATCATACTCATTTTATTTGCTAGACTGAACCTGCAGTAAACTGATTTTTTACATTGGTCCATTTCAGTTAGTTTGGTGTGTTACTGTGTGTGAGAGAGAATTTGTTTAGTTGAGGGATAAAAACTTATTCTTACGAGATAAAGAAGATTGTATGCAGTTATACACACAGCTGTTATGCCTACAAACACAGTACTTCCCTTTTGTGTGTCAAGACAGTCACTAATAGTGCTTTATGACAATCTGAGTAGTTGACAGAAATAGATTGTTCACGTAAACCAAAGAGAAGGTTACTTCACAGTAGGAGCAAGTGAGCACAATTTTTTGGTATGTGGTATTTGGTATGAGCATTACATGTCATGTTCTCCCTTAGGCAATGCCCCATTGTAGGTATGGGTATGAGGGTACCTTATAAAGAAGTCAGCCATGACAGGAATGGCTCTTCACCCAGGCCACCATCAAGTTAGCCATGATGTGAATTACAGATCATGCTGAGGCGCTGGATTTATATAATTTCTTTTAT
>NC_091574.1:23135276-23145276 GCF_042767895.1 Penaeus vannamei | reverse complement strand
CTATCCTACCATACCTATGTGGTGGATTCTTTGTAGTCCAGAGTTGGGGTTGGGGAGCGGAAGCCCCACATTTGGCTGTTGCAGGGAAAACTCTCCCGTTTAGTTGACTCTATACTGACTAATTCTGTGTAACTTGTATATATTTTCCTACACTATTTCCCTGGTACCCTTCATGCCCTACCCAGCAATCGGAACCAAGATTGTGGGTTTCTGTGGCCTATCTTCCATGTTAAAATTACCCGGTCGATACATGTGTTATTCTGAATATATCCCAGAGAGAACCAGCAACAAGAGATGGAGAAGGAGACGTAAAAACCAGCGTCTTACTCATTTGGAAGCAGGGAGTCGACACTGTTCTTCGCTATCCCATTTAGCAATTTGGTATAAATCTCTTCCGCCTCCTTATATTTCCTCCTCTGGCAGCTGTCATTCGCTTCTGTGATGGCTCTCTCTATTTCTCGCGACGTTTCTTGGGATAATGAAGCCATTTTACAGTTTTATCACTTAAAATAACGCACACGCGATAAGGGTGTTGTCTGACGTTTCCAAGTTCTCGTCTGATAGTGAACGTTCGTAGTTAGGATGAAGCTCTGTTGCCAAGTAAAGATTTTCCATATTTATGATTATTATCTGCTTATCACCTTTCATATTTTTTCTATATTCTGTAATCAAAATGAACAAAAAACATAAAACTACAATACATTTTTTCATGATCTGTTCTTCATTTTAGCTAATAATCAATTTTGACTATCGAAGTTTCTAGAACTCAAAGCAAACGTGTTCAAACCAGTTGTGTTCGCTTCCCTACCCGAGAGTGCAAAATTGGTTTATTACTTCGAACGCTCTTTGAATTATGTCTATCAACAATATTTACCATGATGAATATAACTATTTTATATAACCTTAATGAGGCAAGAGGCTGTACCTACGCATTACCACTCTATAACATTAATTTTACACAAAACTATATACATCTCAAGATACAAGTACTTCATTGGGCTGCGTTCGTATATGCATGCATGAAAAACAGGCACACGCGCGCGCACACACATGCACAGAAAATATTAAGATATAGATAATTAGATACAGAGATAGGTATATTGATAGATACGAATAAGCATGTATTCCAAAATAATCACCATGACCTTACCAGGTGATATCGTGCCCTTGCTCCTCCATCCTTGGTAGTGGTGAATCCAAGCTGTAGATAAGGTCACCATCCTATACATCTTTTGTTTGAACTGTCTCATCTTTTTCTCATGATAATCCACCAATGGAGTGTGATTAACTGTCACGTTCAAATTACTTTCAGAGAAGTTTATGATTTGCTAATCTGAGAGCTAACCTGGTGTCACCTCCTTTAATCTTACTTTTAACAAATATCAAGTAAAATACACACGATAAAATCGGAATTACTTGTCACCTCGTCCTTAGTACTTTGGTTTGAATGTCTAGTGTATTTACTAATAGTTACGGGATTTCGCTGGATTAATTCCTAATTATGTGAAACTAACATCTTTTTCGGGGAATTTGAGTCACTTGCTCTTTGCACTTTTTAGGTGTCTGATATGAAATAGATATATTTCCATTCATCAAAGGGAGTCTCCCACTTAAGCGCCTCTCTCTCTCTGTAATAGTTATCCTGTGAGCTGGATGTTCCTAAAAAAAAAAAAAAAAAAAAAAAAAAAAAAAAAAAAAAAAAAAAAAATCTAACGCCCAAACAGTTCAATTAGTAAGTTACACAAACAACACATTCATATTAATTCATAAGCAGTATGTTTAGGTCCTTCATGTGTATTATTTGTTTTTTTCCCCGCCATAACAATGGTTAATAGTTAAAACAAGTATATGTGCTTGACATCAAAGGTCATATAGCACCATGGTTATGTATTGTGGTGAAAAGGGTAAATGAGTTGACGATTAGTACAAAGAGTGTTAAATGTCAAAGGTTATAGTGCTATAGGAAAGTATGATAGGGAAAAGGGTAAAGAGGGAGTACAAATTATGTAAATCGGACATTAATAAAGGGTTAAGGGTATAATACGATTGGATGGAATAGGGTGTATCTGTTGTTGGGGAAGCTGGAGAAACATTGCTTTAAGGAAAAAACTGGCAAAACTGTTATGAAATAATTATCGGGCAATACGAGTAGAGATGGCGGTTGGAGAAGTTGCAGGAGAAAAGTTTGGGGGATAAGGGGACTGGGGAAGGAGGTGAAGTATCAGGAGGAGCGTCAGGAGGGGAGGAATCCGGAGGAAGACACTATTGCGAGAGAAGGGATTATCATGAGTATCCAGATGGGAGAGGTATGGATAATGGAGAACGAAAAGGGAATGGTGTACATGGAGGAGAGGATGGGCTTTGTTGGCAAAAGTAGGAGAAAGAGGGGTAGGGGGAACTTCCGGGGAAGGATGATGGGTATCGGCAAATACATTGAATGCAGAGGGACTAGGAATAGAGGGATTGAAAGGTGGATGAGGGAGCGGAACATTTTCTTGGGCCATGTCTAAGAATTGTTGGAGGTCTTCAAGAGTTTCTGGAGGGGTTTTGGTAAGGGAGGTCTGAGAAACAAAAGATCTCTTGTGAGGAGTAGAAGAGGGGATAGATGTTCGAGAAGAGGAAAGGGAGGTTGTAGGAGAGGGTGTGGAAAGCAAAGATGTAGAACGTTTAGGTTATCTGGTGCGACGCGAAAAGTATGCAGGGGGAAGGGTAAGTATCGGAGAAGTGGTAGAGATCGAAATATTTGGATTTGGAATGGAAATAGGATTTGACTGAAGGATTGGGAGAGTAGATGAGGCTACAGGGAAACGCTATGCGTCGTAGATTCCATTTATTTTGTGAAAACATGCACTAGGGCAGCGATGCTGCAGCCGGTCAAGAGCCATACATGCATTCAAATGCTCGATGGCAGTCCGACTCTCCCCTTACCCTTCTCCAACCCTCCGCGCGCCACCTCGTTCCAGACCAAACCAGACTCACTGGCGACTCACCGCCCAACTGCCGCTCGTGTCCGCCAAATCACAAAATACCATTAATAAATGACAATTACTGATACATGTAATATATGTATAAATCAACATTACAGTAGAGATACCATGGACCAGGGTAAAGGGAAGAGATACTGGGGGAGATGCCTGTTTTGGAATAAGTAGAGAGAGAAAAACCTTGTCATTGTGCTTCCTGTTTGAATCTGAGACCTGCTACCTCACATTTGAGGTTATAGGCAGGGCAGCTTCAATATAATACGTTATGGGTCACCACATTTGACCTATGTGTGCTGTGTAGTCCAGTGGTAACGTGCTGAGCTTTCGATCCTGCGCACTACCAGTGAATGGTAACCCCGGCCATTCCTTGCACACAGGGGGGAGATTTAGAAGGCAAAATAAAACAGACAGTATGTTACAGCAAAGAATATACATTGTAATAAATGGTACTGAAACTAAATCTTTAAAATCTTAAATGTACGTGACTAAGAATGGCAATTTGAACGATTATGGTTAGGTTGGGCACACAGGGCAGCGGGTTGTGAAGCGACAGTGTTTGGCTGGTAGACCAAAACGCCAACGTTTCTGACATTGACGAGGAAGATGTCGATGTGGCCGAACATGGTAGGACAATCCACCAATATAAACTTCATGAGGGAGGTCTTGGCTACGGAAGATAATCTTGACAATATTGACATGAGACTTAGGCGGTATAGTGTAGCGCTGTACTGTCACTGCATCATAATCAGCAAGGCAGGTAAGCATATCATTTTCACAATCTGACCAGTTCTTGTCATATATGGGACAATCTGTCGGGGAGATGGAAACAGTTCCAGTACAACTATTAAGAATGAGGTGAAGTTCGGCACGAATGGGTTTGCTAGTAAGGTTAGTTAGGGTAGATAGTGCACGAGCTTGAGATTTAACTGACAAGGGGTGATCGATCTGAGCGACTGCGAAAGGTATCTTTGCTTACTTGTTTTTTAGGAAGAGAAGGGTATTCTCAGAATTGGGGTCTGTGGGGGGAATCACAAAGAATCGACCCCACTTGGCTGGGCCAAAGAGAGTACTCAATAAGTTTTTAGAGGTAGAGGCAGTAGAAGGACGAGAGCGAGAGGAAGATGGGGTGGTGTGGAGTGGAGTAGTTTTGTGGGAGGGGGGGGGGGGAATAAGGATAAAGAGTACTAAGAAGGGAAGAGGGGGTATTAATTGAAGAAGACTGTGCAGTAGGAGATGAAGGGAATGTTGGGAGAGAGGAAGAGGTGCATTCTGGAGGATGAGTAAAAACCTGAATGGTTGGTTCAGAATGGAGAGAGTTGTCAGTAAACATCGAGGAGGGGTTATTAGTATCAGTGGTCGGAGCCGTGGTCAAAGGAGGGGCAGGGGTCAGAAAACCATCAAAACCGAAATCAGATAGTCTAGCTAATGAAAGGGTAAGTCTTAATTCCCATATTAAGGGTAAAGAATCTTCATTATTGGCCATGGTGAGCCTGAATAAAAATGGAGAAAAGAAACGTCTAGCCCTCAGGGTCCCCTTAAGGGTAAGGGCTATGCAATTAACCAAGGGAATACCGTGTCCATTGCTCCCAGAGGCCGTTCATGACTGACATAAAGGTAACCTTACATCATTTTAGAATGGCTGTCACACCTTAGTAATGGGACATAAGAAGGGGATGAAGAAGATACGGAAAGGAAAGGAGAAGAAAAGACCAAGCAAATTTAGTTGAAGCAAGGGCTGGAGTCCAAGGCAAGGGTAATTCATACATTGGGCTCCCCACCCCCCCACTACAACGAGCAAGGTAAATAGCAAATGGAGTACGACAGCCTTTCAGGACTGACAAAGACAGTCTTTCATCCTTTCAGGGCGGCTCTTACACTTAATGATGTGGATAGAAGGGGATGCAGAGGAGAAAGAAAAGGAAAGAGCAGAAAAAAATTGTTCATGGTTGGAACAAATAAATATGCCAGACATCAAAGGTCATGGAGCACTACGGTAAATTATTGTGGCAAAATGGGTAAAGAAGAATTAAAGATTAGGATAAAATGTGTTAGATGACCAAAAATAGAGAGCGTTATAGAATAGTATGGTAGAGAAAACGGAAAAGAGGGGAGCAAATGAAGTTGAGCAAAGATTAGCAAAAAGGGAATGGTTAATGGTCATATAGCACTAAAGGAAGATACAGTAAAGGGTGGTGAAGGGTGATAGTTGTTATGTATCAACTATCTAGAGTAGTATTGAAAGGTTAAAGATGGGTAAAGGAGTTGATGGGTGAATGGGTTACGGTGGGTTTAGGTGAGGGGATTAGATCAAGTGAAGGATATGTATGCATCTGAGGAAGGAGAATAGGTTGTCAAAACAGAAAGTGTGGAATTCTGTAAGGATGTCTGATAGGTTGGGGGGTCGGTGAAGGGAGGATAGGTGGGGGAATGCAGAGGTGCGGGCTGTAGCAAAGCGTGTACTGAACAACAGAATGTGTGGAACAGAAAGAGGGACATTTCATAGGCGAGTTGGGAATTGGTATAAGAGGATGTGCAAGAAAAAGATGGAAGAAAGGATAAGACGACGGTTAGGTCTGTGAGAACGGAATATTCCAATGTAGGAGAGCTATTACTTGATTGATCTACGAGTGATAACGGTTACAATTCGTTTTGGAGAATTTAAAGGGGAAAAGGCTAGGGGGTAAGATAAGGAATTGGAGGGGGAGTGCAGTATCAGGAGGTGGAGGATCTGGGGAGTGACGTAGTTGTGACATAAGGGATTCACGAGTGTATCCAGGACGGAGTGGAAGGGAAAGAGGGGATGGGGGGAGGGTTAATGTATGTGTAGTTGGAGCTGCGGGGGATGTGCTGTGTTGGGAGGGAGTAGGAGGAAGGGTTGTAGGGGGAATATGGGTAGGAGGATGGATATCTGAGGGAGATGTGCCGTTGTTGGGAGGGAGTAGGAGGAAGGGATGTAGGGGGAATATAAGTAGGAAGAGGATGGATATCGGCAGTCACTTTGAGTGTAGAGGGAGCGGGAGTTGTGGAATTTGAGGGTGGGTGAGGGATTTCGGTGTCATTTTGGGACTCGGAGCTGAGAGTTTTGAATATCTTCAAGAGTTTCTGCAGTGGAGTTGGTTTGAGTTTTGTGAGACAAAGGTTTTCTTATGAGGGGGGGGGGGGGAATGCTGTCTGAGGAATATAGGCAAATGTAGGTGGGGGTGAGTGTAGTAGTAGAAGGGGTGGAACGTTTCGTCTGTATGCTGCGGGGAGGGAGAGGAAAGGGTTTTGGGGCTGTAGTGGAGATTTTGCCACTGGATTTAGTAGCAAAAGATTTTGACTGGAGAAGGTAGGAGGTAGAAGTGGAAGTGGCGAAGTAAGTAGATATAGGGGAGGGCGTAGGAACATCTTGGGAAGGAGGGGGAGGGGTAGAGCGAGCGTCATTACTGGAGTATGGAGTATGAGAGAAACCTCGTCGACGTGCTTCCTGTCTGGGTTCTCGCAGAGTGAGACAAAGTTTGTATCTGTGGGTTGCCACCACAAATTCAAACTTATAGGTGGGACAGCCTCTATGAAATACATTATGGGGGCCGCCGCAGATAGAACATGCGCGTGATTGTGCAGAGCAGTTTGATCAATTATGGCCAGGTTGGGCACATAGGGGGTATCAGTTTGTGGAGTGTTTGGCAGGATGTCCAAATCGCCAACAGTTTTGCCATTGACGGGGAGGAGGTTGGTATGGTCGAACAGGGAAGGATTGTCCACCAATGTAGTTACGAAAGGGAAGGTTATGAGTACGGAAAGTAATTTTGGCAACATTGGTGGGTTTCTTTCTTTCTCCAGAATCTAACCAATTGATATCCATAAGGCAACTTGCTGGGGAGATGGACACAGTTCCGGTACAAGTATGAAGAGTTGGATGAGGTTCTGCAGGAATGGGGTTGCCAGAGAGATCCGTTAGATTTGGTAAAGCTATAGCTTCAGTTTCAGATGTAAATGCAACGAGACGGGAACGATCGGGTCGGGTACGGAAGGGGACTCTGCCCACTTGCTTTTGGAGACATTGTTGAAAGAGAAGAGTGTTGCCTGAGTAAGGAGCTGTAGGGGGGATCACGAAAAATCGGTCCCATTTAGCTGGGCTAAATAGAGTATTTAAGATATTTGTAGAGTTGGGTGTGGTAGAAGAACGGGGACGTGTGAAAGAGTGAGTGTTGTTAAGGGGGGGTAGTATTATGGAGAGATGGAGAATAAGGCTGTAAAGTAGTAATCAGGGCTGAATGGTTAATGGTTAAAAAGCAAAAAGAAATATGCTAGACATCTAAGGTCATATAGCATTATAGGAAAGTATATTAAAGGAGGGGTGAAGGGTCATATAGCACTATAGGAAAGTATATTAAAGGAGGGGTGAAGGGTGATAGTTGCTATCCGTCAATTATCTAGAGTGATCTTGTAGGGTTAAAGATGGTTAAGGAAGTTGTGTGAATACGCTATGGTGGGCTTAGGGAAGGGAATTACATAAGTGTTACACGTGTGTATCCAGGAGGGAGTGGAACTGATAGAGGGGATGGAGGGAGGGAGAATGTACGTATAGTTGGAGTTGAGGAGTTTGGGTTGAGTTTGGAGGGAGTAGAAGGAAGTGGTGTAGGGGAAGTTTGAGTAGGGGGAGGATGGGTGTCGAGAGGATGGATATCAGCAGAAGGTAGAATGGATAGGATTAGGTTGTGTTGAGAGGGAGGGGTGTAAGGGGAATATGAGCAGGAGGGGGATGGATATCGGCAGTCACTTCGAGTATGGAGGGAGCATGATGTGAAATTTTGTCTCAAGCATATAGTTTTGGATATCTCCCGTAGTTTTAGTCTCCGTCTCCTGATGACAACAATGGGCAGGGGATTGGGGGCGGCAGAAATGCTGCTACAGAAAATCTGACAGCCTTTGGCCTCAGTCTGTCTCATAACACCCCCAAAACGACAAGGGGCATGAGATTGGGGTGCTTAAAGACAAAAAACATCAACTTTTGATCAATTTCATGGCTGGCTGCAAGTGTTTTCTGTACAAGAAATTCCCATGATATACTCTTTATGTGAACAATGGTTATTCATTACCATGGCCCCATTTTAAAATACCAGGTCTTTAGTTTTTCCTTTGACTCAGTGCTACAGTACAATATCAAGCTTCTCTAGATATTTTTGCTGGGAATTATTTTCACACCTGAAGTTCTGTCACTGATCAAGAATATAAAAATCAGGAGATTGGTTCATAATCAAAAGGAGAGTTGATCATTTTCATGTAATATTTTAAGGTTTAAGAAAATCCACAGGGTGTTGATCTTTATTCAGAGATCTGGCAGGGCTTTCACATGGTTTCTCCAGTAGTTCTTCCTCTCAAGAGATTCTTCTTAAATAATATTTCCTGAATCCTTTCCGTAAAACAATCCAACAAAGTCACTATGAATAGAACTATATACTCTGCATTCTGGCACGTTAATTCTATATTCAACATTTAACAATGGCCTGAGTCCTGAAACATTCTCATGCAAGTTTACACACAGCAAAAAGCTGTTTACTGTTAAACTATCAGGCGAAATTAATTTTTCTCAGCCTGATTACCACCATTAGACACAATTTCACATGACACTATTTATCTCATCTCTACAATGATACAATGTAACAATTGGCTTACACTAAAATAATATTGCCTGAGGATATTAGGATGAAAATTAGTGTACAATATTTTTTGTTTTGTACAATCTTAAACAATGTACATTTATCTGCTCATAGCTGTACCAGACAGCCATCTACTCTATTATCTGATAATTTGAAGTAAATTCTCTTTTCCAACGTTGTGGCATTGAGCACATGTGAAGCCTCCATTTATTCTGCTGAAACTTTGGCACCCGACTCTACTACAGTATTGCATGAATGCATTATAGGCTACAAGTCTTCAAAATTTTTGTAACTTTGAAGCATAATTTACTCTTTTCATAATATTTTTTTTTTTTTACATAAAAAGAGAGAGAGACAGAGAGAGAGAGAGAGAGAGAGCTGCTCAAAACCACTCCACGCTTTAGAGGTCAGAATCACTTCGGTTTACTTCTCAACCTGAGCTTTTATATTCAAAGTATGTAATTTCAAGAGTGCATAAATGCTTACTAACATGCTCAAGCTAACAAAACATATCAAACATAAGAAAATCATAAAAAACAGTGTCTGAAAATAAGTAAAGCAAGAGTAAATTAAATACAAAACAAAAAAGCTAATGCTCATCCAAAGTGGAGTGATGGAGGGTCAGTCCAGTGATGGCTATAGTGCACTGAGGAATACAACTGGCTTATGTTTAACACTGAGCAAACTCCAAAATGGAAATCTTTCACATCAGAAACTCTGACACATTTATATCTTCTTCTGTCCTACAAACAAAAACAAAGTAAGAAAAAAAACAGCCAAGTGTCTCTTCATTATTCAGGATGGAAGACTTTTGGCATCCACTAATAAATCCTGGTTCTGAAGGCCATATATAGACCACTTTCAAACGAGACACTGTGCACTATCAGCATCGGAAACTGGAAAAGTGGATATAAAGTGTAAGACATATGCAGCTTTGACACAGCTGAGAGTTTGAGAACAGGGATACCTAAATGTACAACATTTTCAGTTATGGATCTGTGTAGGATATCTTCAATTACCAATGTAATTATAACCTCTGGGAGAGTTAAATAGAAAGTACAAAATTCCTAGTTATCAAATGTGAATATATGTATTCATATACATATACTATGTATGCATATACATACACACAAACTCACATGTATATAGGGACAGACACAGACAGATACACAAACTGATATATTGATAAAGCTAAATATATTATATATAAAGACCTTTTTTCCTCTGTAAATCAAAATATGAAACATTCGGGTCAGACAGAAGAAATGTACAGACCCAAAGAGGGATGATGAGGTACAACATTTACTGATGAAAATAACAGTACATAATTAAAGCTCTAAGACAGAAAATTTCTCATGATCAAATCCCACCACA
>NC_091574.1:23122776-23130276 GCF_042767895.1 Penaeus vannamei | reverse complement strand
AACTCCTTTGTAATCATGTAACATCACCAAGTCCAACATCTTGTATCCCTTTGTCATCTACTGTCTAGCTGGCTGATTCTACAGAGTATCATATCTCCAGGTTCTGCTTCTCCATCACAATGAGAAATGCTTCTTAATAGCATATGATCCTTACTTGTCAGTCTAGTCAGCACTATCATTTTTAGTATAACTTCATTATACTTGATGTTTAAATCAATAACATGTATTCAATATTGATTCAGTACTTTAATCCTTTTACTTAATGATTACAGGGAGACTGATGACTTTGGCCTGAAAAATCTAAATTTCAAAACCCTACTTGTATTACACAAAAACTATCCGAAATAACATATGTAGCAATCAAAACACCAAAATAAAAAGAGAGAGAGAAAGCCGTTTCTGGTAACAATCTGTGTGTGGAGGGAGCATGGAGAGCAACCTGTGCATGTTTACATGTTCATGTCAAGGGAAATGCAACCTTACGGAGATCTCCCAGAGTTGGCAAAATAAATAACTGAAAGGGGAGGGTGTATACATGTCACTCTCAGTTGCCAATAGAGAATGTTTAATAACTGAATATACATTCTTAGTTTGCCATTTTTTCCAAATATGCAAGCCATGCCACCAACAATGAAAAAAGTAACACAAAAACACAACCGTCATTGAATTACTAAAGAAGAGTAGAGTAAAGAGCAGAGATGAAGAAAGTCTGAGCAGCACACTTCCCCCAGCTAGCCCTTCACCTCTCGCCCTCCGGCTTGCCACCTTTCCTCTCCCTGGTCCCTCCACCACTGTAACTCAGCACATCAATTGCATCAAAAAATATTCATGGATCAACATAGTATAGAAAACAAAAAATCTTATCCAAAAATCGACGAAGACAAGAAAAGTAAAATATAGGTTTGCTGAGGAAAATTAGCTGCTAGGATTGAGTGCTGAATATGTGGCTTGTAGTGCTCTATGAAATTAACAAAATCCCCTTAATGTGATTGAGGCATTTCTAAGATGCCAAAGGTGTAAAGCATGGTAGCATAACCTGGTCAACACAAAAATAACTACTATCTTTTATATGTCTGGTTACTTATCAAAGTTGATTATTTTCGTGGTGCACTGTGTCTAATATTAATGAATACCTACTGACTTGAAATTTTAGATTCACTTTACTTCGCTCAATTTTATGCATTAAAAAAATCATAGAAAATCCATTATTTCTACTAGGTACGGGGACTTTGAGGAAAATTATTACTTCGTAGAGGGGTACTACGTTCGGAAGAGCCAAAGATGTCATATTATGCTAGACCTGTTTTTTCTGACATCAAATCTGGAAAAACTCAAAAGGCAAATAGATCTGCGCACCATCTGACTGTTAACAGCTACAAATTCATGTCTCTTGAGGGAAAACCTTAGTTTTTGCAATCTTTCAAAATTAAACTCGAGGAGGAGGGGGAAGAGAAGAGGTGGGAGAAGGAGGAAGTTCATTTCAAAACAAGCAATAATGACAATAACAAAAATGGAAGAATGCTTAATGGTGATAATGCTGTAGTTGGTATTGCTAGTTCTAAAAATGATGAAAACTTTTGGAACGATAAATATAATTCGTACAATGATAATGATAACAATGATAGTGAAAAAATGCAGTAAACTTTTTAATGAATGTAAAAAAATATATTATGGTAGACTAACAAATGAATAAAAGTGAAAGTTGGAGAAATAACAATGTAATAATAATAAAAAAACAACAACTGAATAATGATAACTATTTACCATGTTAAAAAATCAGCCAATAGCGCCAATATCCAGTGCCATATTGTGTGTTCACATACACCCGTCCCACATGTTTGTGGGTGAGTGGGTTTGTGTGTGAGTGTGGGCATGTGTGTGCGTGTGCATGCGAGAGTGAGTGTGTAGGTGTGAGCATGTGTGAGAGTGAGTGTGTAGGTGGGTGTGGGTATGTGAGTGTGTGGGTGGGTGAGTGTGTGGGTGGGTGAGTGTGTGAGTGTGTGGGCATGAGAGGATGTGGATATGGGTGTGAGTGTCGGTGTGTAAGTGCGTGCATGTGTGTGAGTGCGTGCATGTGAGTGAGTGCATGCGTGTGTGAGAGTAAGTGTGAGTGTGTCGGTGTGTGAGTGTGAGTGTGTGTGATTGTGTGTGTGTTTTACAGGGGAAGTGTACAAAAAATATACTCTTAGGTTCCATACCTTCTCTCTTCTTAGCAATGCAAGCAGAATGAAATTGCCCTGCTAACGTAATAACATTCCCAGATTCTTTCTTCAAGGTTATCATGAAAAGGCCTCTGTATATACATACTGTACATAAGCTCCTGAAAAGGACTTCAAAAGTGTAAATGAAAAATAATATAAAAGACATGAAAAACAAACAAGCAAAAAGTATAAGCACAAAGTGAAAATGATCACAGGAATAATAGATGCACTAACGTATGGGAAGAATTCACAGCTCTCAATTAACACAGCTGACCTCTAACTCTGGCTGCTGGAACCAAGGCTATGTTCCAATTCTTTACAAAAACACTCAGGAAGTTTACAAGTGTGCAAAATTTGAAAGGGTGGAGTGAAATGCAATACACTCTAAATGACTGATCAACACAGGAAGAAAAATGCTGGAGGACAAATCTCTAATTCCAAGACATGGAAAAATGAAACCCTTTCATCTGAAGTGGAACACCCTGGAATGCAAAAATAACTCATCAAGTATCTCCTCATTATAAAAATAGTAATAATAAATAAATAAACATAACATTACATCAAGAGACAGGCAAATCATCAATGTTGGTATATGTGTGTTTCAGCTAACAACATCCACTTCACGGGGAGATGCACCAAGGAGGTTCTCTGGAGTCTGGTGCTGTTGCTGCTGCTGTGTTATGGGCTGCGTCTGTATTGGTGTCTGCTGTGGCGGAGGATGCCAGTGCTGAAAATCTTGCTGCGGATCAAGAGAACTTATCTGCTCTGCCTCACAGGTCGCCTGTTTTATTGCTTCTCTATACGGTCCTCTTTTGCGTTTATTATAGCGGATCTGGAATAGTTATATTCAACTTAGTACACATACATATTTTTTGCATATTGCTTTGCATACAGAAATTTGGAGGAAGGAAGGGGGGGAGGAGAGGGAGGGAGGGAGGGAGGGAGGGAGGGAGGGATGGAGGGAAGGAGGGGGAGGGGGAGGGAGAGGGAGAGGGAGAGAGAAGGAGAGAGAGAGGGAGAGAGAGAAGGAGAGAGAGAAGGAGAGAGAGAGGGAGAGAGAGAAGGAGAGAGAGAAGGAGAGAGAGAGAGAGAGAGAGAGAGAGAGAGAGAGAGAGAGAGAGAGAGAGAGAGAGAGAGAGAGAGAGAGAGAGAGAGAGAGAGAGAGAGAGAGAGAGAGAGAGAGAGAGAGAGAGAGAACCAACCGCAGAAACTTGCTGTGGATCCCGCTATCTTCTCCCTATCTCTTACTACTCTAGCTTCAGAATTCCACATTTCAAATAATCATGGGATCTACAGTTTCAACATGAAGTAGTTTGTTTATATTCATCAATCAAATGAGAATTCATGGTCAATGCTTTTGTTTTAACTTTTTATTTGTATTTTAGCTTAAATATATATGTACATATTGATGCAAAACTAAATATGAATAATTCTGAATAATTCAAATATAATAATATTCATGCTTTGAAATGAAAATATATGCATACCATGCATACCATAGATTCTCAACATTTGCAATTTTTTTCATTCATCCATCAATGGATGAGTGGGTATCCATCGCATCGAACATCAAACATGTATGGATTGAGTCCATCAATAGGCAAATTTCATTAAAAATCACTGGATTTCACAAATCTATGGTTGATCTGACCTAAACTTTAAAATACAGCCTCATTAACCAACCTTAAACATCTGAAGGAACGGCTGAAGAGTGTTAGCTGGCATGAGAGATGATGTTGAGGAGCCATACCAGCTGACGTGCGCTTGTTGCCATTTCGTGTCTCCACCACCTTCACGTAATTCCCGAATGGCTTTGACCTATTTAAACATATAAATTTACCTTTCACTATTGTACCATAACATACTAATAACATTCACTTACCCACATGCCAATAAAATTCCCCTACTTAAAAACATATTCATATGCTTACTCATTCACTCATATCCAGGATATAAATTCTCTTTCCATATTCCCGATTTCATTAAATTAGTAATATCTAACTATAGAAATTGAGGGATAAAAAGCCATGCATTACTCCATAAAGCACGTAACATTTAACCCTGTCTGGACTACATACAATTTTCTTTACTACCCTAAATAATCTATTTGGACCTAACAAAGATCTATCATTTTAAAACCATGTGACTTGTGACACTGTTCACTAATTCATGTGAATCAGTTTTATTACTGCGATCCTGATGAAAAATCTGTCATGGTCACAATTCATCAAGAAAAGTAGGGAGAAAAAAAGGGTTTCACATCAATGACTGCCAACTCCCAAAAGGCTCAATTATAGTACATTTGTCTGGATGTTTAGGAGGCCCTGCCCCAATCAGGGTAGAATCATTAAAAAGTACCACAATTAATTGTTACTAATATTTGACTCTCAATTTGATTATTACACATTTCCTTTTTACAAAGTATCTCGTACATCATAACTTACATTAATACTCAAAATCATGATAAGGAAGTTTAAATCATAATTAGCACCCGATCCAAAGGACTGATACCAAATCTGACCCATACTTTAAGCAACAGTATTTGGTTCTTCAAAAGTTTATATATTCATCAATTCATAACTATTATTCTTAAGCAAATAATACAGGCATAAGTGATCAAACAGGCTTATATCATTGTCAGATTTTCATTTTTGTCAAAACATGAGTGATGAGTGAAAAGTGGTGAAATTTTTTTTTGGTATTCTTTATAATTGCTCCTGCTTTCATTCTATAACTATTGCTTCTATGTATCTTTCATTTTATCCACAAGAACAATGACTATTGCATAAAAGAATATTTGCAATACAAAAAAAAAAGGCAATGATTAAAGGCATCAAAATGTTCTTTTTTGCACAGTAACATTGGTATGAATTATTATGTGCTTACCCTTTTTGCTAAGGAAACCTCTGGCACATGTGTTGGTGTGCAGGGGAGTTTGCTGCTCAAAAGAAAAATCAGAAGTACAGGAACCATAAAATTAATCTACTCTTTATGCTTTTTGCTGTGGTTTAAACAAAGCTTGAGGAGATATGTTTACTTTTCAGGACCTTTATCTCTTTAATGATCATAGACTGGAGGGATAGTTTGCCATGGCATCTTATGTGATGGTAGATTATCCTGTGCAATTAAGCATCCTGTAAGTTGTGTAAGCTTAACGGTTTTGTGTCTGATTGGCACTGGCTGCTTTCTTTGAGGAGAAAGAGAACCTCAAATGAGGCTTAACCCATTTATGCCGGTATATTTTGAAGTCGAGAATAAAAGATTCCAGTGGCTACAAAATCGGCAGGCGGGGCTGCCCCGGACTCCACCTGCCCGCCCGCCGCAGCCCTCTGCGTTGGAGTGCGAGCCCCGATACAACGTCACATTAGCGGGACGCCCGGCAATGTTTATTTTTTTCTGGTGTCTCATATGTGGGACACCCGTCGTTAGTGGGTTAAATCCTCTTTTTAGTCTCATTACCTAAAAAATTGTTTATGCCATAGTCAAGCCCATAGAGAGCAGGATAATGATATTTCCCATGGTTCTGATTTTCCCCTCAAGCAGCTGACTCTGCATGCACCTTGACATGTGGTTTGGTATGGTACTAGGGATTCCCATTATGATTAAGTTATGAGTTAGACATCAAGTGATGACATTCAGTGTGATAATATGTTCTTTGTCTTTGGCACTAGGGAGAGTGGCCTCCTCTAAATCCAGACTGAATAAACTATAATCACCAGAAAGTTGCCCTACCCTGAGAGACAGAAAATTTATCTGATCTGAGAGGATTTAAATTTTTTTCTGTCCAACTAAAAGCCAACAGATATCTATAAGACAAATTCATAACATCAGGCAATATATGGTTAAATTGATGTAGTTATTCTCCTTCTTTCTAGATAGCTATCATTTCAAATATTCCAATCCTAAACATCTATTTATGTGAGAAGAAAAAATTAAGGTTACCTACGCCAAAAACTGAATAATCTTTATACTAACTTATTATTTAAACAAAATAGAAACAATGGAATACCTTAGCTGGCCACCATGGGAAACCATGGATCTTTCCCCACACAACATCTCCAACATTCATTATTCTGCCCTCATCAAGCTCACATTTCTCCACCTCCTGCCAGCTTAACTTCATTAGCAGAGCAGCACTGGGATGGTCCTCTAAACTATCTATGTTTGGTGCTCTGGAGGGGAAATCTGGGATTGCACCACTACAAGCCTCATCACTTCCTGGGGAATCACTTCCAGGCATCATTGATTCTGGGGTATCCACACAGTATGTTGGTGCTGTCAGCATCGGGTAACTCTGTGTGGTCATTTCTGTGGGTTTAACTGCACTGTCATTTCCTTCATCAAATGGCAAAGGCAACTCTAAGGGTACATCCTTCTCACATTCAACACTCTCACAAATGTCTTTTGGTCTTTCATCTTTATTCTCTTGTTCACTATACACAACTCCCTGAGCTTCCTCAATGACATCATCTTCATTTCCACTGGGTACAGTTGGTGTGACAGTTCTCTCTCCATCAGAATGACTGGAGTCACATGCCACATAGCTGGCATTACTGACTCTCTTTATGGATATTGAGAGTTTGTGTCTTGATGACTGCATGGGAGCCCCTGTGTTGGATGCAGGTTGAGAGCTGTGTGATATCTGATTCAGTGCGGCATGCGGTAAAGAATCTAAGTGAGATTCTCTCACTTCTGATGAGTTCCAGTGTATGTCTGGTGTAATGTTTTCAACTGGAACATCATGTTCTGTAGTGTCTGGAAGGTGTGGTAGGTCCTCCTTACTATCTTTTGACTGTGACTTATTATCCTCTGGGCTTTTGTGCCTTCTTTCATCCTTGTGCTTCTTTTTATGCTTCACTTTATGTTTGTGCTTCTTAGGGGGTAGATCTCTGGTTGAAAGGTCCACTGCAGCAGCCCTGGCAGGCGACATACCTCCAAAACGTGCTGGAGAAGTACCACCAAATCTAGCAGGGGAGAAACCACCTAATCTAGCAGGTGACATTCCACCCAATCTCAAAGGCGACATACCCCCAAACCTTGGTGACATACCCCCCATAATATACGCTGGGGAAGCTCCTCCAAGCAGTGCTTTTTTCTGTGCTTCTTTTTTTGCTTTTTTCAGAGCCTTTTTTGCAGCCTTAGCACTCATATCTTTGTATTTCTTATTTATTTCCTCTTCTGTCTCAACTTCAGGTGTATTCATAGTTACAACTGTACTCTTAGAAGGAATCTTCAGTACTGTACCTTTCCCTTCTGGGCCAAAGGAAATCTTTAAGACTGGTGTTGCTTTGGGTTTATC
>NC_091574.1:23075276-23092776 GCF_042767895.1 Penaeus vannamei | reverse complement strand
TCGGTTATGCGGACGTAATATAGAAAATTACCCATCTGATAGCTTAAAGAGTGATGTAACTTGTACTTCCTGATGTCAAAGTTGCTTAAGCGTGTAAACCAAGGCGTCATACTGTATTTTAGGGAACAATTTGCATAATTTACACAGCAAAGCAGAACAAAACCACTACAAATGCTTTGAATTGTATGTTGAAACTGTACGGGAATGGGAGCCATGTCCGCCTGCGGCCGGCCGGCGGACAGACTCAGGGGAAGCTCCGCCTGCCGATTTTGTAGCCTCCTGGAATAATTTTATTTTGCCTACAAAATGTACCTGTCATGAATGGGTTAAGTCCCATTAGCAGGGGAGGAAATGAAGTATATCAGGGAAATCATGGGGTAAAACAGGCTTAAATAAGAAGAATAGCGAACAGAAATGTGTAAAACTAGTACAAAAAACGCAAAAAATTGGCTAATGAAACTCTACAGACATGTCCACCTTTGAAAGTCTACACACTGATGTGCCAGAGTTCTAAAAACTCTACACGAATCAAAGCCATCTTTCGGCAAAATCTCCGGGATTTCATACCTTTCAAACCCCCAAAACGTCCAGACCCATAACCAAACTTAACCTAACAATATATAGTGCCATGACTAGGCTAACTGCCCGAGGGAAGGTTTGATGGGGGGGCTCTGCCCCCCATCACCACCCGGGATTCATTCTCTTCGCCTTGGTATGTACGGCAAGATAGAGCTACATCCATACTGTAAGCAATAAACCAAATACCTTTATATATTGAAAAAACAAACTGTCAATTTTCCTTCGCTTCTTTCGATCAATTGGTCTATTTTGGATGTGATCACTTCGTTTTTATCACTTCAGAAATCAAAATGCGTTATTAAAGTTTTTTTTTCTTCTTAGTTTCCACTGTATAGTCTTAAGAACTACGTAGAATTGACGTAACCTTGAAAATGAAACATTCACAATGTCAACATGGTGAGGGACTTAGAAAAAGATAGGACGATTTTCTCTCTTCTCTGTCATCATCATCATCAAGGGGGCTGACGCTGACGGGGGCGCATAGCCACATCCACCCTTCACTTCCACCTACGAGGATCCCTCATGGCTAGATGCCAGGCAGGGACTCGGCCCATCTCTATTTCTTCACGACTTCCTCGGTTGTCCCACAGGCCTCCTCCACCCAGGGTTGTCTCGAACAGAGACGACCTGATGGGCAGGATCATCCTGAGGAGAGCGAGCCAGGTGGCCGTATAGCCTGAGTTGGCGATCACGGATTGTGCAGATAACAGGTCCTGTGCCAGTCTCACAGTGCAACCGTTGGTTGGACACATGGTCCCGCCAACAGTACCCCATGATCTGGCGCAAGGACTTATTACAAAAGGCTTCAAGACGAGCCTCAAAGGCACAGGACAATGTCCAGGTTTCGCTACCGTATAGCAAAACTGGTATTATCAGGGCCTTGAAAATCCGTAGCTTGGTCCTTCTGCACAGGTACCGACATCTCCAAATACTCTTGTTGAGAGAATTCATGACCCCTGCTGCCAGGCTAATCCGTCTGCTGACTTCATGGTCTGACAGCCCAGAGTTATGAACTACACTACCAAGGTATGTAAAGCTCTCTGTGACTTCAATGTCCTCACCGCAAGCATGTACCAACTGAACAGGTTCTCCTAACAAGTCCCCAAATTCCTGGACCTTGGTTTTGGTCCAGGAGACCTCTAGACCCAGTGGGTTCGCTTCATTGCTAAATGCATCGAGAGCCGCCACTAGGGTTTCCAAAGACTTAGATAGAATGGCAAAGTCATCAGCAAAGTCAAGGTCTGTAACCTTGATATTGCCCAGTGTTGCACCACAATGACTTTGAACAGTAGCTCTGCCCAGTATCCAGTCCATGCAAGTGTTGAAAAGAGTTGGTGCAAGGACACAGCCTTGCCTCTCTCCTGAACTAACAGGAAAGAAGCTCGACAGGCCCCCACCACACTTTACAGCACTTTCAGTACCAGTATACAGGCTTGCTATTAGTCCAATAATCCTTGTTGGAATTCCTCTCAGCCTCAGGATCTCCCAAAGTGACTCCCGATGCACCGTATCGAACGCCTTCTTGAGGTTGATGTAGGCTGCAAGCAGCCCACGCCCGAACTCACGGCGGCGCTCTACAATGACTCGAAGTGCGAGGATACGGTCTGTTGTGGACTTACCAGGAGTGAATCCGGATTGCTCCAGTCTCTGGTGCCTCAGTAGATGGTCTCTGATACGTCTCAGAAGGAAGTGGGCGAGAACCTTGCCTGGTATACTGAGCAGTGTGATGCCTCGGTGATTGCTGCAGTCCCAACGGTCCCCCTTCCCCTTCCAGAGAGGGATGACCACACCCATCAACAGGTCAGGAGGAACGGTACCAGACTGCCAGATGGCAGCCAGAACAGCATGTAAAAATCGCCCTCCTAACTTCAGTTAGGGAGGGAGGGTCCTCACTGATGGGTGGATCCGGCAGCGGGATCTCGACACTACCCGCATCCAAGTTATATGCTGGTACAGCTGCTCAAAATACTCAGCCCAACGTTCCCGCACCGCAACAGGATCTGAAACAATCTGACCACTTACTGAGCGAACTGCTGACACCTGTGAAGAGGGCTTGGAGTTCAGCTTTCTCAGGGCTTGGTATGCAGGACGAAGGTCATTTACTAAGAAATGGCCTTCTACCTCCTCTGCAAGACTCCTAATAAACTGTTCCTTGTCCCTTCTTAACAGGGCTGAGTTCTGTGCACATGAGAACGGTGCAATTCCCGATCCCCTGTCAGACGAACCGCACAACATGCATCTGTGGCTTCCAGTGTCTCCTGCGAGATGGAATTCTGTACTGCTCTCGGGTGTACACCATTCGTATCTTGAGCTGCATCAAGGGTTTCATGCTTAAAGGTATCCCACAGAAGAACAGGGTCTGTCAGACTGTCAAGCATTGTGAAACGATCAGAGATTGCCTCAGCAAACCTGCGGGCACACTCCCCCTCCCTCAACCTGTCCAAATGAAACACCCTAGGATGATCATTTGACCGCTGGGGAGTTTTGAAGTGGATCCGGAGGGTAGCCACAACCAATCTATGGTCAGTACCACAGAACTCAGCACTCCTGTACACCCTGCAACTCTGCAGGATCCTCCAACGAGTGCTAACGAGTATGTGGTCGATCTCCTTGGCTGCATTACCCACATCACTGTACCATGTCCAGCGATGTGGGTCTGGGCGCTGGTACCAGGAGCCAAAAATCCTTAATTTCTGGGACCTAGCAAAGTCCCGGAAAAGGAGGCTATTCTCGCTACCGGCCTCAGCTCCTAATGCCGGTAGCTGTCATGTAACTCCTTTATTATTGATTTTGAGATGAAAAGTGTCTAATTGTACATCACGATATCTATTCCATATCTTTTATTTTACTCAATTCCTGATTTTTATCTACTGTAAATTTTCTGAAATAGATTGGGATACAACACAGTGTAAGCTGCAGTGGCCTCATAGTCACCAAGAAAGGACAAAAATATAACGTGCGGTCACCGCTCAAATTCTAAGTTGATCAGCTTGTTTACCTTGCCAGGAAAAACACAACACTGACCGCTTAACCCATTGGTGCCGGGTGGCACGTACGTACATGCCATGGCTGTTGTGGACCAAACGCCGGGGGCATCATGTCATGCCCATTCCCGCGCTACTGGCTCGTCGGACGGAGGTTGTTTTTCTCCGGTAGTAGCGGCTTCATTTATATGGTAAAGATTTTAGGCAATGGCACCTAAAGTGAAGGTAAACCTTCAAAATTTTAATATTTTTATAAATTTTAACAAAGCAAAAGCTTTTAGGGGCTAAATGTCGCTCACAAACTACCGATCAAGCCAGCCGCAAACTGGAAACTGCCGATGCGCGCCAACAAGCCCGTGCATACGTAAACTTCCCAAAATTTTTACCCGTCGGTGATGGGTTAACTCGTTACTGTGATTTCTGAAGTAGTGTTACTATGCTTATCAAAACGATATTTGACTAATTATCAGTGTTTGCTGTTTGTGTGTTTAAAGTCTTTTATTAATGTCATTATACTTTATTTGTATATTTTAAGATTCATCTATACCGTTTCACCAGCCGGCAGGTTGACAGCTCACTGGCATGCTTATTTCCAAGGGAGAACGGCGGTGAGAATGTTGCGTTTCCTGTGTTGTGTTGATTCTGGGTTATTCTTAAGACTATACAGTGTCAAAGAAGATAAAATAGACTTCAGTAATGATCCCAGTTTAATATTGGCCCATTAAGAACTCCAAATGCCGAAAAAAGTGATTAAAATGGAAGCAATCTAGATGGTAGAAAGAAGGCACGAACGTTTGATGTTTCCAGATATATAAGTATTTGGTTTATTATTTTACTGTGTGAATGCAGCTCTATCATGCTGTACATACCAAGGTGAAGAGAATATGTCACTCGGGCAGTAATCCTTGTCACGGCAACTTAAATTGTTATATTTGGCTGGTTTATTGGTAAATACATTTTCCGGGGGATTTGGAACGGGTGAATGCCCGTAGTTTTGCTGAAAGGTGGGTTGAGTTCCTGTAGAGATTTTGTATTCTGGGGTGTCAGCCTGTAGAATTTCGAAGATAGTGGTTACAACTGTAGAATTTAATTGGCCCACCGGCCGTGGCCTGTTCCTGTGTCTGAGCTCTGCGTCGGAGCGTGAGCCCTGATACAGCGTCACACTGGCTGTTTATTTTTTCGGGTGTCTCACATGTGGGACACCTGTCGTTAGTGAGTTAAAGAACAAAAGAAAGTGGAAAAATAAAATCTCAAGCCAATAATTGCATTTTATATGATAAATAAAGTAAATTAAGAAAATCCTGAGACAAGATTCAGACACGAAAGATTTGACACTTAGTTGTATGAACGAATGAGAGAATGACCCCTATCATAACGCACAAATGATCAGAAAGATCGCTATGTGAACCAAAAAGTTCACAGAAGTTTAATTACATAAGTTAAAGGCTTTAAAAGTATAAGTGTGTAACAGCAGACTCTTAATAATCAGCCAAATATCATTTTGACAAGTGTGTAGTAACACATGAACTCTTTGGAATATCACAGTAATGAGTTAAGCAGTCAGCGTAGTGTTATTCCTGGCAAGGTAAACAAAAAGTGGGGTTTAGAATATGAGCAGTGATAGCAAGGTATTTTTTCATCATTTAGTGGTGACTATGAGGCCGCTGCAGCTTAAGCTATGTTGTATCCTTTTCTATTTTTTCTGCTCTATAAGATGGCGGTGTCCATTTCCTTCTATCTACGCACATTGTTATAAGTAACCTATACCCCCATAGATTCATTGACTGATTTTAAGTAGTTTTTGTGCTAGTTCAATTCAAATTTCACAGCTCTTAGTTCAGTTTAATTTACCCCTTAATTTCCCTGATCTACTACTACTTATACTACTATGGAAATGAATAAAGAAATATGATACATATTGTGAACTCCTACCTAATTTCATTACTCTTTTATAAGCTATCTTCAGTGAGAGGAACTGGGGCTAGCAGGGTCTGGTCTTTGAACCCTGCCTTGCTGCGGATATAATGATGCTGCTTGATAAAAGAGAATGCAAGAGGGATTCAGAGTAGTGCTTAACCACATGCTGCCGGGTGACATATACGTACAGGCCATGGCTGTTGTGGACAGTCCCGTTATATCCACTTGCCAAACTTTTTTTACCCGGTGGTATTGGGTTATTGTACAGAAAGTGTGCGATGTATTGTGTTAGATATTCCTTATTCCAGGCCGTTTCACCCACTCTTTAAGATCTTGGCAGAATCTTTCAATGTTGTGTGTATAGATTAATACTCCGATATTTGTAACCATCATGATGTAGGTTTTGCTTGGCAGCTCATCCATCACTTTATATCATGCTGTTTGGTTTTATATATTTCTTAACCCACTAACAACGGGTGTCCCACATATGAGACACCCGATAAAATAAACATTGCTGGGTGTCATGCCAGTGTGACGCTGTTTTGGAGCTTGTGCTCCGATGAAGCAGTGGGCCGTGGCAGGGGGGTGTACAGAGTCCGGGGCAGTTCCGCCTGCTGATTTTGTAGCCGCCTGGAATCTTTTATTTTTGGCTTCAAAACATACTGGCGTTAATGGGGGTTAAATAAGGGTATGAGTGTGTGCACTCCGTTCCATTATAGTAAGAGTTATTACACTCGCTGTACTTAACCATTATCCATACCTGTTCCACACACTGTGTCATGTGATTAGTCTATAACATTTCCTGGAATACTATTGGCTTTTTGTGTCAATGTCACACGTGAAATATACAATAAAATTTTCTAGTGGTTTTGTGTGCAATTCATGTGTAATCATTTTTGTATTTGAAATTCCCGAGCATTTCTTTAGGCCCCTCATGGGTGAGCCATCGATTTATATAATGTAAGATGTATATCTATTGCTGTAAATACTCATTATTATAATATTAGTGTTGTGTTATCATATCTTTTTCTGTTTAAGCAAAATCTCCTTCATGTAATGATGTATGGACTTTATCTATGCATGAAACTCAAATATTACAATAGATGTGCAAAAATGAAATGGCATCATTGTTTTGTTCACAAAAGGTTGGAAAGGATATCAGTTGGCGATTTTTAAAATATTGATATTTTTCATTTTGGGCTCTGAAATACTTGTATGACCAATAATTTTGTTATTTTTGAGTTATGATGGAAGTATATAGAAGATAAGTTTCTTAGAATCATTTGCTCTATTGTTTGCATATATTATTTCTCATCTAAAAGAAGGCTGGCAGAAAATTGACAACTGCAGTAAGTATACATTAACAGTAATTTGTAAGCAGTTAACCCATTGTATGTGGATGGCATCATATGATGTACAGTGCAATTGACAGCTGATCCATTGGAGCAATGGGTGGCCGCACGGCCTGGGAGCTAAGTGGGCCAGAGGATATCAGCTCCCAAGCTGGTATTCCCCTAGCGGCCTTCTAGGGCCAATGCTAGCCGCCCTGGGCCTGCGCGATGATGGGCTTTTTTCCACTAAAGGAGTTGAATGCCTTTGGCACGTTCTAAAACCAGGCCCTCCACTCTTTTTAAGCGCATTTTCATATGCTTGCATGTATTTTGTAAAGGTTTTCAGAGACTTTTGCAAACACATTTTTTCATATATATATAAACAAACACATGTACTCAAAAGAAGGAAAGCAGTACTGCCATAGCGCGGTCCCATGCACCGCCTGAGTGCAAAATAAATAATACTAGAGAATTATGCACCATATTGCAAAATATTGCAACCAATGGGCTAAAATATCTAGTAATCATTTTGATTCATGTGGCCATCCACTCGAATAGAATAGGTCTACCCAATGGATTGTGATGATTTTGGTTTTGATGGATTCTGTGTATATTATTATTTTGCCCTGCAATTTTCGTGGTAGTCTGTGTATGTTTGAAAAGTTTTTAAAATTGTTCTACACAGAAATGGGTAGTTTATAGTATAAACACACTCACTAGTGATTAAGTCCCTAGCTTCACGTCACAAAATTTATTCAACATTCCATTTCGGGCACTGCTCGAGGGAAGGGTTGATTGGGGGATCTGCCCCCAACACCTCCCAGAAAAGATTGTCTTCACCTCATATGCATGGCAAGGTAGAGCTAAAACTTGGGAGGACCAAGTGGACTTTGGCTATGAGTGGCACTTTCCATGATCTCTTTCCTTTATTTGTGGTGTTATCATTCATGTTTGCACATTATTCCTTGTACCAACAACTACAAATTTTTACCATTTGCAAGAATGTCATCTGATAAACGCCACCAAGTTTCATGTCATTTGAACAATAAATAGTGAAGTTGTTTAAAAAAACAATCAGAGATTCAGTTATAACTCATTTATTTTTACCTATTTAGCAAAAATATTACGTCACAGGATTGCCAAAGCCTACTAGATTATAGGAGATTTTTTTTTTTTTTTTCAAATTTTCAAGTATTTTTGAAAATGTTCGTCTTGATGGTCCCCTTTATGCCCCCCTCCCCTAATCCCGTGCTCATTGTAGTCGTGGGGGGTTTAGGAGATAGAGATTGAGGCCAAAGGTATGGGATCACCCCAAAGGTCCCTTTCTAAATGCCAAATAAGTCTAGGTCTAATCACTGCCCAAGAGTCTTTTCCATCTCCCTGGCCTCTGCGTATGATGGCCTTTGCTTATGATCGGACACTGCCCGCAGCCATTTTATCCCATGAGTGCATGTTCACTTCACCTGGCCTTCAAGTCAAATTTTTTCATGGTCACATTACCCAAATGGAAGGGGTTAATTTGTCAGATTGTGAGAATGACCTAATTGTCTGCCTTGTTGACTATGATGCATTGGCAGTACCGTGCTACGCTATCCCTCCCAGAGGCCAACATAAGTTTTACACCAATAGAGCCAAGTTTATCTTCTGTAGATATGACCTCCCCTCATCCAGTCACCCTACACCTGTAATATTGTGGGAAGTTATCCCACTGGCTGGAACTACTTGTAATGTTTTGGAGTTCTCCCATTATTACTTCTTGGTAAGTGGTAGTGGCTGAAGCGGTATGGTAGTAAGGCGGTGAGGCACTGGTGAATTCCTTGAAGGTGGTGGTGAAGTTAAACTTGTCACAGATTTAAACTTTATTTCTGCGGGAGTTGTGTAGATTGTACAGAGGGGCAATGTATCAGATTTAGATTGTGGTTAGTAATAGAGGAAAAGTTACTAAATATCTAATTTTACACAATATTGGATGCATATGAGAAAAGAAATGCCAGCATGCCACAATATGTAAAAATTTCAAAATACTTTTCATACAAATGACTAATCACAGTCATAAGATATTGTTTAATGATTATAGGATTTGGATATCTGAAAAGTTTACCTAGTGAGCGCTGACAAGAATGTGCCTCCCCTTTAATTTTTGTAAACTTTTTTATCCTTTTTGCCATTTTCCAATGTCCTTATTTGTCTTTTGATTTGCTTTATCTAGATGGTAATATCGGAAGATTTGGTTATTTGTGTCACATATCTCGTAATTTTCAATGTTCCGTTATACAACCTGCGTCGCTGGTCACAGTGGCCAGGAATACGGTGCACAGCATGGAAATGGTGTCCCCTCTGGAACAGGAGCTTTTCCAATCAGCCCACACATGTTACATTCTACATTCGTTCATCAATAATGCTAAAGCCCCCTTTCAGGCGTCAAATGAGTCAAATCACACACCAAGAGGTTTGTGCACTCGTGGTGAGTCTTTTCCATCACCCTGGCCTTCCCTCATGAGGGCAAGTTCATGTCATCCAGCCCGTGGCCATTTTGCCTGATGATGGCATGTTCACATCACCTGTCCCTTGACCCAGATTTTTCCATGATGGAATGTAATGTCATTCTGATTGTAGGGTTTAAATTTTAAATTATAGTTATTTTTCTTTAGAATTTGTTTGTTTGTAAATTAATGCTCTACTTTCCCTTCATTAATATTTTAATTTTTTTCTTGTTGATAATCTTAGAAAGGACATGTTAAACCCTGGGAAATTCAGTATATAGTTTGTTAGAAAAACCACAACAACAGATGTGTAAGATTTACAAGTTTCTGTGGAATATATTAGTTTATAATGATTTTTTAGTTACTTTGCTGTGGAATATATTAGTTTAGAATGATTTTTAGTTATTTTGAAGTTATATTTTTATGCATTTGAGGGTCTTTTTCCAAACCATGTAAATGTATTTTTCAGTGGATCTTAGTTCTGTACATATTCAATGCTTGTGTAAGAAGTGTTGCAAATACACAAATGTTGCAAATTCACATTTCAGTATTATTCAGAAAAGTGCAGTTCCAAATAATGTCAGAAAGAAAGACAAGAAGAGCCTGTATTTGGTTTGTAAGTACATAGTATTATTTTCTTGTATTCTTCTCTCTTTAGGTGTTGTCTGGGTCAGGTGTGTACGATGGTTCAGAAGTCCACGAAGCTTCAGCTGCGTTGGTGTCTTTGACCCGTGCTGGAGCTGATGTCGTATGTTATGCCCCAGATGCTCCTCAGATGCATGTTATTGATCACTCCAAGGTGAGATAATTGTGTCTTTATTTAATCTGTATGGTATTGCTTCAGCTTTGTGTGAGATTTCTCTTTTTATAGGTATCCCACTACATATTGTACATTTCCCAAATAATAGATTTAGCTTAATGTCATATTCTGACGTTTTGAATACTTACCTTCATTTTATTGTCATAGGAATGTTACTGATCTTTAGATATTTCATATAATGATTGATGTTTATGAAACCTTGCAGGGTGCACCTTCTGAGAACGAAACCCGCAATGTGCTAGCTGAATCTGCCCGTATTTCAAGAGGAAATATGAAGCCCATTACTGAACTGACAAGTGGAGTTGCTGATGCTGTGATTTTCCCAGGTGGATTTGGAGCTGCTAAGAATTTGTAAGATATAGTACTAGTACTTTTAAAAGAGCTATGGAAATGCAACTGCATTTTTCTTTCTGGCTGCTTTGAATAGATGCCTTTTACTACAAGAATACCCCATGCTGTAGTAAATTTGGAACCAGTTGTGTATTGCACTTTGTTTGTTAAACTGATGATTTTCAAATTGAATGCTTTCCTTGAAATCTATTCATTTTTATAGTCTTGCATATGGAACACCCTTATTCGTTCTCTCTAAAAAAATAGTTTTCTCGTAACGCCACACCAATTTTATTTGTTGCTTCTCGGATTTTTCAGAAAGAATTTAAGCAATGGCAAAAAAAAAAAAAAAAAAAAAAAAAAAAAAAAAAAAAAAAAAAAATAAGAGAGAGAAAAAAGTCTGGTGTGAAAATATAGGGTTTACAGAACAGAAAGAATAACCGGATTATTCCAATTTTCACCTTTTCATGGCACGTTGTTTTATGTAATGAATCCCATCCCTTGATCTACTACTACAATTCAGAACTAAGATTATTGTTTTTGAATTTACGTGTCACTTTGTTGTCTTCTTTTGCATGCAAGCTCTCAGCTTTACAAAGAAAATATCAATCTACTCTACTGTCTACATGCTGTATAAACCTCTCTACAATTAAACTTTAAACTAAACTAAGTATATAGTTCAAAACTATAAGTTTAGATTAGTTCTAGAGCTTAGAGTGGCGCACACCAGCAAACAAGTGAACCTTTTAGGGTGCCATATTGTTTTGTAAGATAAGAGGCTTCCTGAGTGGTTGACCTCTTCCGTGTGACTACAAAGAAGCTCTCTGATTGGTTAACGGCAGCACGTTTTGCATCACATTTTGGGCCATATGATAGCAGTGAAGCATCTAGATCCAGTGGAGTAATATTTGTTATGATTATTGACATTTGCTTTTAGTTGATAAATTAAGAATAATGTAAAAATCCCATTTTTCCATGACTGTAACATCAATTTTCTTTTGTATATAGTCTTAATTTTTTTGTGTGAAAAAATGGCAATATGTCCTGGATATTTTTATAATTTGATGTTCTGAATTTTATATGATTTATAAATATCATTTTGCATGTTTGGACAATAAAACATTTTAAAGGTAAATTAGTGAACAGTCTTCCAGGTATTACTTGACTCGTACAAAGTTAGAAGTCAAGTATTAATTATTCATTGAGGTCTTGCAAGTGACATTTCTCATCTATTGAAATATCCCAACTGTGGCATACAGGAGCTCTTATTCTTGGCTCTTCCAGGTCAGATTTTGCTGTTAAAGGAGGGGATATGACTGTGATTCCTGAGGTGGAGCGTGTCTTGAAAGATTTCCATGGTGCCAAGAAGCCCATTGGCCTTTGTTGTATTGCTCCTATGCTAGCTGCTAAGGTTCTTGGAGGAAGTGGAGTCACCATCACGCTTGGGAAATCAGGTAGGCCTTCTGTTTGGACTCCTCGGGAGTGACTCCATTATCATGTCTAAGGGAGGAATGTATTTGCCTTTTCTGATTATTGTTTTGTTTAATTTGATTATTGTATGATTTATGAATTAGTTTTAGTTGCAGTTTAATTAATAACCCATTCATTGTGGACTATTCAGCTAGCCACTTGCCTAGTGGGATGTGTATGTAGGCCTCAGATGGTGCTCTATTATTATTGCATTTTTTTGCCATATCAGATTTTTTTTAACCTTGAAAAATCACAAAAAAAGGGCTGTCCTATAATGTGAACCATGTAGGTGAGGCCAGGGAAAGCTGAATTTTCAGCTATGCTGATTTCCTTTGCCTATTGTCCTCTGAAATTGGTCACATGAATAATGCACTTTCTGAAAGTTTGTAGCCCCTCCTGGTTGTGATCTTTGGAAGGGTATGTCTTTTCAACAAATGATTTGGGTCAGTATAATTAACTATCTTATATCTATTTTTTATGAGTATGTATATCATTAACCACAGGAAGAAAAAAACAGATACACACCCAAGGTGATAGAAGCATAAAAAAATTTGTATGTCCATTGACCCCCCCCCCCAAAAAAAAAAAGAAAGAAAAAAAAAGAAGATAAAAGTAAAACCAATATGTATATAAAGAAAGCTTAGTTGATTTAATTGAATATATATTATTATGATTTAATAATAGTAAATATTCAGATTGATAATGTACTTCAGAGATATTAATATATTGGATAAAGATCATGGTCATTTTTTTCATATATATATTTAGTAAACTCTTTAGAAATGGCTGACCTGGTCATTTTTAATTTGATTATTCATGTAATGATTAGAATCATAAGCTATTGAGTTGTCCTTACTTTCCTCTCATGTATGTTGTGTGTAACAGGATGATTTCATTTTAACCCTATCATGGTGAGGCCAGAATTTTGTGCAATGTAATCATTACACAACAGTCTTGTCATTCTGGCTGGTTTTGTGCCGTATACAGCCAGCCCACCCACTTGCTCGCTATAGCAGGTCATGATGTGTATCCACGTCATACATGATTACATCATGATGAGGAAAGCTGTACTCGAGGGATTAAGAGTACTAAGGAGCAATTTTTTGCAAATGATGTACATATGTTGATTTAAGTAAGCTTTTTTCTTAACAGATGATGGTTCAGGCAAGTGGCCATATGCAGGATCCTTGGAAGCAGCAAAAGGCCTAGGAGCTAATGTAATTGAGCAGGTGTGTTAAATTTCTCTTGACATCTACTGCATTGTTTGTAAAAGATTTATATTTACAGCAAGTATTTTGAGCATTTGCTGTTATGCTGATTTATGAATAATAACAACCCAATAGATGGCTCCACAAGTACTTTAGTCACCAAGGAATGTTAATTACATTATAATCATGTCTATAATAATGATAATAGCAACAATATTGAAAGCATTAGGAAAAACAAAAGATTTTTCCCAAAAACTCCAGGAAAGGTCATAATGTCATGATGAAAGGTCATGAAAACTCAGATGAAGTCATGAGGTCTACTGATTGACTCCTTGGTGGCTAAGCACTTTTGGAGTCAACGGCGTGTGACTTCACAAAACAAAACTACAGTGAACACTATGTATTCCTAATGGCATTGGGTTGATTGCTGTATTATGACATTCCTTGAAATTTTATTCTATTTATTTATTTATTTTTTAATCTATCATCATTGCTTTTATTTTTATTATCATTGCTGTTTTGATTATTATAATATTAATAATACCAATGCCAATAGTAATAAACAAAAAGAAATTGTCCCCCAAAATAAAGGAAAAGGTGAGATCAGGTAGACTTAGTGTTCGACTATTTAATGATTAAACACTGAAGTAGCCATCTATATGTAAACAAAGTTATTTTTATTAGATCTATTCTGAATTCTTATGTTTACTTAAAAATTAAAGCCTTTTGAATATGTGGACTCTTACATAATTACTCAAAGAATTATCTTGCTGAGATTTTAGTGTTTCCTGAGATGATGATATTGGAATTTCTAGAAGGCCTTGCAGTACCCCCATTCCCATGCCTGTTGTTGTCAGGGCCATGGGAGACAGAGACTGAGGTCCAATGTTGGGGAGCTCCCCTACCTTGGGCCTCAGCTCTTGGCTCAAGCAGTTTTGTAAGGTCTTTTCTTCTCTCTCATTCTTTTTCCTTATCTTCAACCCTATCCCATATCTTCATCCTTTACCCTGTCCACTTCCTAGAGTGTGAAGTTTGTGTCGAAAGGATGAAAGGTTGACTTTGTGCCAGTCATGAACGGCCCCAGAGAGCCATGGGCACACTATTCCCTTGGTTAAATGTCTATCCCTAACTCCACATGGGGATTCATATTTCAGGATTACCATGGCCAATAATGAAGATTTTGTACCCTTATTAAGGCCATTGAGGCTTTCCCTAATACCAGCTAGCCTCCCTGAATCAAAATACTCTGGTTTACTGATTCATGAATCTTCCTTGGTTATGGCTCTGACTCTGCTACTACCTACCCCTCCTCGACAATTGCTGTCAATGTGACCCATCCTATATCATGTACCCAGGTAATAATTATTCCTCTCTCCCATTAACATGCACACCATCTCCTGCATGATCTTTATTATTTTCTATCTCGTCTTCCCTGGTTACAACTCTTTATTCTTATTGCCCTCCCCACCACAGTACTACCTCATTCCACACCACTCCCTCTTCCTCATGCCTTTACAATTCCCACCTTTACAGTCATTTTTACAACCGTCTTTAGCCCGGATAAGTGGGATTGATTTTTTGCTATTCCTCCTACTGCTCTCACTCTGACAATACTCTCTTCTTCCAACTTTGTCGCTATAAACAAGGCAAAGTTTCCTTTTTACAACCATTCCAATATCCCTTGAAAGAGTTATATCTGAGTCTCAAGCTAGACACCTACCTCCTTTTCCTTCCTACTGGCAATTTTCAACAGTATATGGAGAAACGGAAATTTTCCTGTGCTCATCACATTATTCTTTCTTCTTGTTAATGGCTTAGTTTCAGTATTGCCACCAGGTATCCAATCCTCCCTGTATGTAGATTTAACCATCTTTGTCTCTGGCCCTTCCATACCTGCTCTTTGTCAACTTATCCTGCCTGCTATATCATTGATCTCTTCTTGGGTTAATGACTATGGCTTTCACTTTTCTATCTCCAGTCTCCTTTTTTTATCATCACTGAAGGATCCCCGACCTCCACTCTTGATATGATACTCCACTCCAATTCCTTGGTGTCGTTTTTGACTCACTACTATCCTGACGAGACCAGTAAATAAAAAACCTGATCTTGATGCCATGCCCTTCTCTCTCTGTGTAGTTATGCATATTTTTACCAATTCTCTCTCCAGACTAACTGTTCATCAATCACTTCTTAGTATCTTTACCTCCTTTCATGCCTGTGTATTTCTTTGTCTGTCTGCATGAATGTTCTTCTCTCCCATTTACCCTTTCCTCATCTCCAACCCCTTCCTTTTTCTTCCCATACATTCCTTCCTTGGCTTAAACCTTCCTCCTGTATTTGCTCCACTGTTTTCCTTGTTACCCAAAATCAGCCCCCCTCCCTCCTTGTCCTTCTCACTCAGTTACTCAACCATGCCTCTACTCAGTCCTCCAGTATTCACATTTATACAGATGGCTTGTAAGTTCATATCTGGTGCTGGTTTTGTTGTAGTCTCTCCTTCCCATACTTACAACTTCCCACTTTGTCCTAAATCCAGTGTCCTTTCAACAAAACTATATATGATCCTCACTGCATTAGGACACATCTTCCCCCTCCTCCTCATCCTTCTCTAAAACTTTTGATCTCCCCTGGTCAGTCCCATTCCATCATAATAGATGCTGGGAAACTGCTCCTGCCCCTCTGATGTCTAGCACATTTATTTCTTTTAACCATTAACTATTGCCTTTGCAGGGTGTGGATGAAGTCACCATTGACCAAGCAAACCAGGTCGTCACAACACCTGCTTTCATGTATGAGGGAAAGTTCCACGAGATTCATGATGGTGTGGCCAAAATGGTGAATGCTGTTCTGGGTCTAGTCAAGAGTTAATTGACATCTGGCGCAATCATAGTGCATTGGGTAGTTATCAACCCTATAAGGAGCATTCAAGTAATATCTCCCTTGTAATCAGATGCAGTAATGATTTTAATCTTCATGTGATGTCTTTTAGAAAAGAAAAAATTCATCTGTGATTCATGGCAATAACATGAAGTTGTGTATTGGTTGCTGCATTGTTGTAACTATATATATGTACTGAAACCCTGACATGTATGAAATGTGAAATTAAATAGAAAAATAAAGCAAGTTTTTGAATCCTTGAATACACCTTAACCCACTCACGCCGGGTACATTTTGTAGCCAAAATTAAAAAAATCCGGGCAGCTACAAAATCGGCGGGCGGAACTTCTCCGGAGTCTGCCGCCCGCCTGGCTGCGCGCCACTTCTGCTTCGGAGCGCAGCTCCGAGACAGCATCGCACTGGCGGGCAGCCCGACATTGTTTATTTTTTTCCTGTGTCTCATATATGTGACAAGTAGGTTATTTATTCTCACAGAAGCAAGTTATAATTTAATATTGTGTGCATTAAAGTCTGTTACAATTAAAAAATATTTTAGCCTTCAAAAAATTCCATTAGACTTGCTAATCTATTCCCTTTTTGGGGTGGAAGGGTTTGCCTTAACCCCTACAATCCAGATATCATGGTCTTGTCATGGAAATTGGTTAAGCTCTGAGAAGAGTGAACAGAAATTGGAATTATAAGAGAAATCTTGTGGCTTTTTTTCCCTTTTTTGTTTTATGTCTTGAAACGACCCCATTAAGACGGGTTTTTGAAAATGCATATTTCCAGTTTAAAAATGTATGTTCATACATCAAAAACTGTTTACTGCTCACAAAAAAGCAAAACCATAACAGACAGAGAAACAATTATATTGTAAATTGAGAGAGAAAAAAATTAACGCTAATATTAAAACCAGGCCCCTTAAGCTACTTCATGCCTCATGGACAGTTCATAGATCAAATGCAGTTTATCTATGTGTCTAAGCAAAGAAGAGGAACAGTGCAAAAAAGCCATTGGGAAACAATCAACGGGTAGAAATGGGTACAAGAACATGGGAATGAGGTAGGGGACCAGGGAATGAAAATGAAGTACACAGTAGAGGAAAGATCTGGGGAATGACATTATTTTAACAAAAGGGAATCAAGTGAAT
Organism: Penaeus vannamei; assembly: GCF_042767895.1. Classification (NCBI taxonomy): domain Eukaryota; kingdom Metazoa; phylum Arthropoda; class Malacostraca; order Decapoda; family Penaeidae; genus Penaeus; species Penaeus vannamei. Next base: position 23,075,627 of record NC_091574.1, on the reverse strand, counting down.
ATCTAGGAGGGAGTAGAAGGGATAATGGGGAAAAAGGGGGGATGGTGCAGATGAAGGAGAGAATAGGGTGTTGGGAGAGAGTGGGAGGAAGAAGGATTTGGGGAACATGATGATGGATGTTGGCAGTTAATTTGAATAAGAGGGAAGGGGAGTAGAGAGATTGGAGGATGAAAGACAGAAAGGGGTTTTCTCTTAGGCCATGTTTAGGAAGTTTTGGATGTCCTCAAGAGTTTCTGAAGAGGAGTTGAGTAGAAAGGTTTTCTTATGAGAAGAGACAGGTGAAAAAATATGTTCTACCTATTAAGAACCATATATATATTTTTTTACATCTTTAATGATTACAAATTGGAT
>NC_091574.1:23067776-23070276 GCF_042767895.1 Penaeus vannamei | reverse complement strand
GATACTCCTTGATTAACTCTAAAGGAAATGTAGAGCACTCAGACAATGTCAAAAAAGATAAGTGAAGCACGATGAAGCATTTTAAAGCATAGAAGAAAGGTGCACAAGATTCTATGACAATAAGCCATAAAGACAGCTTGACTCTAAAAGCCACTATATACCTTTTCCATCACACACGTACACTTTAACTTGACTCTAGAAGCCACTAAAACACCATTCCCAATCACAGGTGTACATCCTAGGATTAATCTAGACATACAAGCATTCCCATCCCTTCTCACACTCTGCCCGAAGTCTACACAAAGTAAGTCCACGGGTTATACCACCACTCGACTGTCACTTGTAATCCATAAGAACGAATAGACAGCTTAAGAGATTTAGGAGGCAGTGTAGCAAGAATTTGTTTGGCACTGATTTTTTTTTTTTTTAATCATGATAAAATTCCAAAGCTGTTCATTCAATTAAGATATCCTGATATGATTTAAATCACAGCAAATGAAGGCCTATTTTGGTAGATTCATAATGAAGATCATGGATATGGTTTACTCAAATAAAAGTGTGATATAAAATTATGCTAAAACAGAAAAAAATACAGAAAACCAACAAATACCTAAATTCTGAAGAGAAATCTCTTATCTTATATTAAACCCTGAATATAGGGTAAATAAAAAGGAGGAAAAGATGCTGATTCCAATAAAAAGAACATACATAACAGGAATACCAACTGTCAATATGATGTTCTCATTTGATTTTTCCCATTAGCCTTTCACATATCCTAAAATTTAGAAAATAAATGAAGTTATACAAACAAATTGCTAAAAACATTTGGGAGAGAGATTTTTAACCTAAATCCCCAAACACAGATTAGACAACTCACAGCCAAAGCAATAAAAATCAAACTGGAACACCTTGCCCACGCCAAGAGCAGATTAAGAAAGAGGAGACGAGTAGTTTATATTGACTTTTTTGTTTGCAACATCGACATCAATAAATAATTTTGATTATCATATCCCCGTTGGCTTGCAGATGCTTCGTTTCATCCCCTTAGTTCCAAATGCTGGATGTCACAACATTTATGGGTTTTCTGGACGTATGAATTCTACAGCTGGTGTATGAAATACTAATTTCATCAAACAGGAATATGACTTAATACCTAAGCCTTAAAAGGTCCAGCTATATATTGTTACCCTTCCTCTGTTGCATAGTATTTAGTAAACTGTTCTTCTGGATCTTTATCAGTAGCTCAGAAATTTAGCTATGTTCTCATTTCTCAGTTAGGATTCAATATGGGGATTCCAATACTGACTAAACCTTGTTAAGGAAATCTAAAGACTGTCATATTCCTGACTGTACTAACATCCAATACCAGTATTTACTTAGGTGCATTACAGTATACTTGAGTACATATTTAATCTCTTGAGTGTAGGTATGTGTGTGTGTGTGTGTGTGTGTGCAAGTGTGGTTGTTCTCACAGACATGTAATGAGGGCTTCGATCACCTGCCTCTCTCGTCATTGAACCGGAGATGGCAGCTCTGCCTGTGAAGCTTTCTTCAGTGCTGCTACCCATCTGCAAGAGAAAGATCAAGCATTCTGTGAGGCGAGTCAAGATAACTATTTCTGCCGAGATCTGATTTTTACCACTTCAAATTTCTAATTTTTGATATCATCCTAAAATATTACTTTGCAGTGATGTAAATAACATTAAATAAACTAACTTTTCATTGTGATACTATATTGACAAACTTTCAGGTATATGAATACATGAAGTGACTAGCATTGTTAGAGATAAATATTAGCAACAAACCCTGCAATATTTTGGTTCTTAATAAACTAAACACTAATAATTCTGAGTACTAATGATAATTAAAAATTAATCTAATACATTGTTCTCTTATGAATAATCTGCCTGCTAACACACCTTAAAGAATCCTCCTTTGAAGCTGCCAGGAATATATATTGTTTCTTGGAGTGGTGCAGCTTAAATGCTCGTTCCTTTTCCTTATCATTAATACCGCTTTCATTTCTTGTGCCCTGTTAAAAGAAAACATATTAAGGGAAATTATATTTCTGCAGCATTATTGTGGCTTCTTGCTACCTATGTAACCATAGGTAGCACTAATAATAATAATAATAATGATAATAGTAATAATAATAATAATAATAATAATACAGTGAGACTGCTCATTTGCCTTATTTATCTATAATCCTCAAATCTCCATCTGAGTGGAGGTCATAAGGATACTGACTAGGGTAAGATACAGCTCTCCTCTGTATGAGGACTGAATGAAACAGCAAGCATATGATTAACATTTTGGTTATAGTCAGGAACAAAAATCTCTGAAAGGCAGATTTTTGCTATACATCTTATTTAGTGTTTTGTTTCACTTTTTGTTTACATTTTATAAATAGGACTATTTTCCTGCCCCCCAAAAAACTAACTCACCTGCCAAAAAAATATATACATATACATATACACATATGTGCATATGCATATATGTA
>NC_091574.1:23045276-23057776 GCF_042767895.1 Penaeus vannamei | reverse complement strand
TACCCTCACCATTACATATGCAATCACTGTAATTTTGAAGTATTGTATCAACTCAACTTCTGGTAATAAGTAAAATAACTTATTCTATTTCCCCAGCATTTCATCAAACATGCACAATAACTAGAAATAATAAGCCAAATCACAAAACTCTTTCCAACACACTTGAACGAAAGATAGAAAGAAAGAAAATGACAACTGAAAGCAAAGATCCTGTCCTTGCATAAGAAATCTCACACGTACTCTCTGTGTCGTGGCGATCTGGAGAATCTTCTGGGAGCTTCTTTAAATATTCACGAAGCAGCATTTCATAACGAGGGATGCGTTGTACAGGTGATAACATGTGATGCTGCAGGGTAAGGTTGCCACACACTTCCATTGACTGTTAAGGAAGATATGTCATAACACATTATCTACAGTCTGAATTCAGTCTTGAAAAATGAAGTTTAAATATGTAAACAGGATGTTCTGGTACAGTGAGAAAAGATTATTTACATACCACATACCTAAAATAAAATGCATTCAGTTTTATCTGCAAGACTAATTTTTGTATAGATCTAAACTGGATATTATTTTCAGACTTACATGTATCTCATCCATGATTGCAGCAAATCTTGGACATTTGGCTTGCCAAGAGTTAATGATCGTCATTGCATTGTCAAAGTTTCTCACATATTCAGTATACATCTTCAAGAATGGAGCAAAACTCTTCATTATATCACCTGCAAGCAGAAAAGGATGAAGTAGTGCACAAAACCTATAATATACATACATTGTTATGGGTTGAGTACTTCTGTTTATAAATCAAAGTAAAAAGATTTCTAATCAGTCATTTCTCACTCTGACAAAACCTGCACTTCTATTTATAAAATTTATGGCAACTATATATTCCCCTCATTTTTAATAAATTTTGCTCACCAATTCTCCTGTTCTGCTCCCACTGAGCCATGCGCTCCTCAAGCTGTGGGAGAAGGAAGTCATGGTGGAGTTTGTAGATGGACTTGACATTAGAAAACATCTGGGGGATGATGTCAGCTGGGAAGAGGTGGTGTGCTCGGTTCTCTTGGTCGACCCGGAACTGGAACTCCTAGTGATTTAAAGGCACATGTAAGGTCATCTGTGGTAGATCTTAAAATGATCTTTCATGTATCTCTTCAGTCATTTCATCACAAGATTGGAGACTGTTGAAAAATAATAGCTATATTGTAATACCAAATATGCTAATTTGGATAAAAAACAATACTTAAATACCAAAAGCTCAAGTTTTATATTTCCTTCTCCCATACTACTGCCAAAACTTCCCATTGCAAAACTTTCTTGAACTGCTATAAGAGTGACTTTAAAAGCATTCTTTTCTTTGAATAACACAATGTTCATGTTTTCTAAATGTGAGCGGCCATCCTCACTAGAACAGGGCATCTGGCACGCACCTGATCAATGAGGTGGAGGACCTTCACATACGTCCTCTCGGTGTTGAGGAGTTCGTGGGCGATCCTGTAGGCCTTGTCCTTGCGCGCGTCGACAGTGTGGTCGAGCTCGTGCACGCTTGTGGTGTCCTGAGCCAAGAGGGAAGACCGTGGGGAGGAAAGGTCGTGGCACGACTCTAGGTCACTGCTCCTGACGGAACTGTGGTCGTCGATCTCGGAGGGCTCGGTGCTGACCGCCTGCGGGAAGCGGTACATGTCGTCAGTGAGGGGAGACGGGCTATTATTCCTCTTGTCATGTAGAGCCATGGATTTATTTTAGTGAACACTGTTTGAGTCTTTACTTATCAAGACTACCTTGATTAACTAAAAGGATATTTTACATAAAGGGAAACTTTAATTTGATGAATCACTTTACAAACCATGTTAAATAAGATATTAAAAATCCCTTTTGTACCTACTCAAAATTAGAGCAACTAGAGCCATGTGCAGCGAGTTCCCCACCTGAGAGTTCCTCTTCGATTCGGTGTCCATGTCGGAGAGGGGCGAGTGCGGGCGGGACTGCGAACGCGCCTGAGCCTTGCCGGCGGAGGGCGAAGGCGGCCGCGACCCCGATCTCGAAGACGACGACCTTTGGGCGTGGGCGGAGGTCTGAGCTTGGTGGGTGTTCGTGCTACCCTCTGCCACGCCCCCCACGCCGCCCGTGGGAGTGACGAACTCCTCTTCATCCTCGCTCTCGGTCTCACTCACGCCCTCGCCGAAGTCCTCGCTGAAGAACTGCGTCTCCGTGCACACTCTGGGGAGAATGATTGCATTAGGACACTCCCTGGCAGAAAAAATACTCTTGTAACACTCCTGTGGAGAAACGTGCTTGCGCAAGACTATCAAATGAAATCGAAAAAGGTAATTCACCCTGGGGTGACTTTTGAGCATCGAACTACAATGTGTCTTCGTGTTTGAAATCACTTCAAACCGTTTTCCTTCTGTGCATTTTGAACTTTGAATATGCTGCTTTTTCCATTTTTAATACGCATCAACCTAAAACACGGAAGCATCAACTTGTAAACAAAAATCGATCCGACATCAGTTAAATAATTTACTGACAATGCAACGCAATGTCCACATTTTAACACAAGTTAAGCAAAACTACATTTGAAGCATATGTTACAGTTGACATCCCAATGTGTCCCTGTTAAGAAGCCATGCCTCTGTCCTCCTCCCCCCCCCTTCCCCTTGGCTGGATTCGTAGGGCCTCGAAGTCCAAAGCCCAAAGCAAGCGATTCGCCCAACAATGCAATGGCGGATCCCAGGTTGCAATTATTATGGGACTGCTCAAGGTTAGGCGTTACGAATGAGCGAAACGAAATTATTATTTTCACTTTCCTAAGTGCGATACGTGCATAGGCAAAGAATCATTGTTTATATGATTTTGTACATGGAACTAATGATGAATTATTTATACCTGTTTGTGAATATCCGTCTATAAAATAAAACAGAACGCGAATCTCTTTTTGATACCTAGAGGAATATGGAGATGAAAGTGACGTGATCTCTCTCTCTCTCACGCACACAAAATTGATAAAATTCAAGGAAAACGTTTTTTACAATTTTCATTTCTTAGTTCTTTTTATTTTTATAAGTACTTTTATTATTCATTATACTTTTTCTTGAGACCTTCCTTCCTCTGGAATCGGAAGGCAGTATTCACCTTTCATTCTGACAAACCAGTTTCAGACAAACGCAATGGACATTCAGGCAAGAATGCGTCGATATGTGAAACAACAAACAAATAGAATATGAATATAGAAATGGATTCTGGAATGATCTGTGTTTACGAAAGTCCTGGTCAGGATTCTTCGCCGCGACCTCGGAAGACCACAACGCCAGAGGCCGTGGCTGCCGAAGGGGCAGAAGGGGGCAAGCAGCAGAGCCAGCGAGGGAAGGGCGTGGCGCAACGGCGAAGGCAAGCGGCCAAAGGTCACTGGTCTGCCTACTTACCCGAGGCCCATGATGATGGTGCGAGGCCTCACGCTCGAGTACCTGTACAGCGAGGCGGGTCGAGAGCGACTCTGGCCCCGCAGCTCGACCTGAGGCTCCCCGTCGTCGTCCTCGTCGTTGGTGTCTTCCTCGCTCCCGTCTTCGCTGAGCGTCTCCTCCGAGTCCTCTCGCTCGGTCTCTCCTGCCTCCGACTCACCTTCCTTGTGGTCTTCGCGGCCCCCGTTGGCGTATCCGGCCCCTTGCCCTTCCCTTGGGCCTCCCCTGGTCTCCAGTTCGTTCTCCTTGCCTCCGTCGCCTTCTCTTTCCTCCCGTGCGTACTCCATCACGACTATTTCGCTGCCTTCTCCGCGCCGTAGCTTCTCGTGGCCGCTCTCTGGAAAGTCCTCCGGGTCCGCAAAGACTTCCTTCTCCATTTCGAGCAAAACTGTGTCCTTACGTGCACCTTCCTCTTCCTGGCAGTAGCTTTCTTTCCTTACTCCGATCCCTTCTTCGTCATCAGACCTGAGGTTCTTGAAACTATCCTTCCTCGTTTTCTCATCTTCGAGGTATTCGCGCTCCAACGCTCGCTCCCGCATGATCCGCTCAATCTCCGACACCCTCTTCCTCACCCATCCTGGCTGGTGGTCCATCGCCTCATCCTCATTCTCCTCTGAACTTCCTCCTCCTCCTCCACCTCTAGAGTCCGCTTCCGCCTCGAACACTTCGCCCCCCTTCTCCTCCTCGCCCCCGTCCTCGCTGTAGAAGACCGGGGCGCCGGGGAGGCTCTTGCTCTTCCTGAGCACGAACCGGTTGAGGAATCGGCCGGCGTTGTCCAGCAGCCCCGCCCCGCCGCTCACGCTGAACTTCCTCACCAGCTGCCGCACGCGCGAGCTCCAGGAGGTGGAAGACGCGGCTGAGGGGGCAGCGGGGGAGGCAGAGGGAGGGGCGACGTACGTGGTGGGGAGGAACAAGGGGGACGTGACGGACACGGGGCTGGGGAGGGCCAAGGGGGAGGAGTCGATGCAAGTGGTGGGAAGAGACAAGGAAGGGAAAAGGTCCGACGAGGAGCTGCCTGAGTCCTCCGGAATGTCGCTGAGGGACGCGAAGAGGTTCCTCATGACAGACATGCCCGTCATAAAGTTCAGTGTCACGTCGCTGAACATCCCTTCCTCGCCGGCCACTGCGGTGCTGCTGCAGCCACCGTCGGCGGGAGGGCGCCCTTCCCGCCCGCCCTGCGTCCCGCCCTCCGGCTCAGTGCCTTCGGTTCCGCCAAACTCTGGCTCCCCGTTTCTTCTGGTTCCTGCGCCTGCCTCTCCTCCCCTGCTTTCACACATTCCGCCACTTCTATCCCCCTCTTCGTCTGCCACGCCACTTGGCCCAAAGGCCTCGTGGGCGTCGCCGTCCTCCGGCGCGTCTTCCTCGCCGCCGCCCTCGCATTCTGGGGCCGCAGCCGCTTCGTCAGGGCACGCGCCTCCCCCCTCTTTGCTCAAGAAGCTCGAGCTCTCCACTCCCTCTTCCTTTTCTCTGCTCTCCTTTTCCTCCCCTTCAGTCATCTTTGCTTTCCGGATATCTTATAACTTATATTGTCATGGAGGCGACTCGTCCAGCCACGTTCAGTCACTCATGCATTTACTGGAGCTGCTAACTCACATCACATCCGTGCTTGTTATCACTGAGTGTTGAAGACGAGTGGGATGAAAGCAATGTCCTCTCCACTCCCATTTGCTAGACCTTTTCTCTGGTTGTTTCCATATCACAATTAAAGAAAATATTGCATAAAAACTTGTTCCAACATGTAGTTTAACATCAGTAAATAACTAAGATAACAGGAGCCTGATACGCACAAACGAATAATCATCAGAGGCAATTGTCCAACTTATGACTAAACAAACACTATAATATCCTAAATGCCAAGCAAACATTGAGGTTTTCATAACAAACCGAGGGGAAGTTGCGGCCGACTCTTTATCTCAAGTTACTGTGACTTAATCCAAAGTTTTGCATTATTCCATTTCCTTTTACTGTATCCGTCTGCTATCATCCCTCTCTCTTCCGCTCTCCCATAGTTTCTCTTTAACACATGAAGAGCACTCAGAAAAAAGGGAGTGTACGTGAGAGTAAAAACGCACATATTCACGAACATACTCTCTTCTCCCCTCCCTCCTTCTCTCTCTCTCTCACTTGCTCTCTCGCCTCCCTTTAACTTGATCTCTCCCTCCCTTGCACTTACTCTCTTCTCTCCTTTCCTCTCCTACCCTCCCTCCCTCTCTCTCTCTATCTCACGCACACACGTCAATACACGTTAATCACTCACAATCTACCAAATTCATGGATTCTCTATAACGGAATAAACACAGGAAATACAACAGTGACGTCACTGCAACTTACAAATGTTGATTATTGCATTTTGGCCATTCTAGATGAGGCGAGGTCATTATAAGCTAAGATTGACTCTCGAATACAAAAAGAGGGGTTTAAATGAGAGATAACCTGATATGTTTCATGGAATCACTTATCTGTGTGTTGAATTTGGGTATATATCTGCAGTGGTATATGCGGCCTACTTTTATTAAAAAAAAAAAAAAAAAAAAAAAAAAACGTTATTACACACATACATACATACGCACACACGCACACACACGTTTACACAGCTACAGCCGCACGAAAGACATCATTTTAAAACAGGTAACATCACCACTCAAATCACATCACAACTGGACTTCTTTTTCCTCTATCTTGGCATCATTATCAATCACGATACACACTTAAGCAACGGACACGCGACCCGAGACTTGCACCAGAGCACAAAAATGTATATTAGGCGAAAAACCTTAACTACACACACACGCTCACATAGCGACAACCGCACGATAAACATCACTTCTAAACAGGCAACAAACACCACTCAGATTACATCACGACCACACTTTATTTTTCCTCTTATTATTTTTTATCTTTTTACATCAATATCACTCGCGATGCACAGCTCTGTTAGGCAACGGACACGCGCCCGGGACTTGCAGCAAAACACTAACACAAGAATGTATGTGTTTCTGTTGACGAAACGCCTCCGGTTTATCACTACCCCCGGTCCCCTGCCTACCCCCTCCCCCGTGTCACATCCTTCCAGATCCCCCTCCCCCCATTTTACTTATCTTGCAGCAGGATGCCGCGTATCAGCGGGAATTCCGACTTTTTAACTGTAATTTTTCAATTGGGGAAATCATTAGCGGAAGAAAAATGATTGAGAAAAACAACAAAAAACGAACAGATTAAAAGCGAAATTAGACATTATTTTGCAGAAAATATAAAATATAGTAATAAATAAACAATCCATACATATCTATAATAAAATAAAAAAATAATAATAATAAAAAATAAAAGATAAAAAATAAAACGCTGAAACGGAACGTAGGTAAAAACTGCGCAAAACTAAACTAGGAATAAAACGGCGGCAGTTAGGAAAATCATTTCAATGACCGATAAAAAAAATGCAGAAACTGAATGACTACAGGAAAAAAAGAAATGGTAATCAATATAACAAACATGTACAGCACACACACACACATAAATACACACAAAAAAAAAGAAAAGAAAAAGAAAATCATCAAATTAGATTTTCAAAACGACTGAAATAAAAGTTTGTGCTTATCTAGACCTTGACAATAATGACCATCCAATTACAGGCCAAATGCAAATCTGCTGATTTTTGAGACCAATAATTCTAGATCTAATTATTCCGATTCGATGGCTATCACACCAGATTTTCAATATGGCTGCTTTTGCCGATTTTTTTTTTTCATTGTCCTAATTTTGGTTCCCAGACAAAAATCCCAGAGTTAAGACATAAGGAATACATTCGTACACATACACACACACACACACACATTTGCAGTGAGCAACATTAAATGCAGAATGTGCGGTAAAAAACTGAAGTCGAGGTTAACGTTGTCCTTATCTCCTTCCTGTTACACTGCCATGAACATATTTCATAAAAGTTTCCACTGTATCTATGTTCTTCCTGATTCACATTACATACGAAATTCCTGTTGACGGAAAACTGTTCTAGCGTTTTTATTATATGAAATTAAGTAATCGAAAACTGTTGGTGCAACAAACACTCAATGTCTTTTATATCATTAGTTTTTGTATGTATTTTAAAAAATATATTTCTAATACTGAATTCTCTCTCTCTCTCTCTCTCTCTCTCTCTCTCTCTCTCTCTCTCTCTCTCTCTCTCTGACTCTCGAATTATGCATAAATAGTTCAGATTAAAACGTATTATTTGGAAAAATAAAATCTTGTTACTTTTGACAACCCTTCTCCTCTTAATATCTGGCCTTTTATATCCGCAAACAGTGATCTAAAATCCCCTTGAATTTCGAGAAAAAAAAACATACTTTCATTGCACTTTTTCAGGGCAGAAAGCATTTTGTGCATACAATACTCAGAGGGGGATGGTAGTTCATTTTCGTTCCCTACAGAAATTCCCACTTTTTTTCCTCGGGATATCCTGCCACTCCCCCCCCCCAGAAAATTTACTACCTCACCCACAAGGTTAAAGGTTAAATTTGATTCTGAATTTACGGGCAGCACCCCCCCCCCCCCACATCCCACTAACATACTTTCCTCCATATACAAAAATCAGACGTACAGAACACATTAATATTATCATTATTACTATTATCATTATTGTTATTACCATTATCATTATAATCATCATCAATGTTTTTTGTCATTATCATTATTATAATGATGAGGATAGCTATGTTAATAATAGTAATGATGAGGATAGCTATGTTAATAATAGTAATGATGATGATAGTCATGGTACTGTTTATAGTAAATCGATAACGATAATGGTAATAATGCTGACGATAACGACGACGATGATAATAGTAACGACAAAGATTATAATAACGGTAAAGATGATAATAATGACAATAATAATAATTATGATACTACCAATAATACTGATAATACAAATATATCTACAACAATGGTCAGTATCTTCGTTATCATCACCAATACTATCAATAAAGTTACTACAATTGTCGCTATCACCTTCATCATACGATGATGTAAAATAACTGACGACTGTGATAATCATTACGAAGCGAAAAACGACTTTGATATTTATTTACATTCTTCCTCATCGCAGTAACGGTATTCACAATAACCATCAAGATATCGGCAATGCCCCCAAATGGGAAATATAAACAACAAACAAAACTGGAATCGGAAACGTTTCCCAAATGTCAAGAATCCAAAGAGGAAACGTTGAACTGTCCAGCGGGTTGAACGACTCATCTACTTCCGTTGTAACCTCCCCCCCCCTCCTCCTTGCCTTTCGCTCCGCCTATTTTTCTTCCTATCCCTCTTTCTTATCCTCATAACACCCTCTTACGTTCCCCTTTCTGTCTCAGAGACCCTTTACCTCCTGAAGTGCGTGAGCGCGAGGAAAGTCGTGTGGAGGGCCAGGTGCTGGTGGCTGGAGGGTATGGCATCAGAACTCGCGCCGGGGGTGTACACGCGCCGGAACAGCCTGTGGGGCACTGCACACTCCGTCGTGGTGGCGTACACTCTCCGGAACAGCCGCTGGTGCATGGCCATCTCCCTTGCTAGGAAAGGCCAGGCACGCCCTCAAACACCTCAGCAAAGATGCCGAGTCTCTCAGCACCTTTGTTTACACCCGCACAGCTTGCTCCCACCACAAAGACCACCCAACTAATGATGCATGGTCCCCCCCCCCCTTAACACCCAACGCTCCAGGAGACACGAACCGGAGGTCAAAACGAGCCAACGAGCGTCATCCCCCGCCAACGACCGAACGACCGCGCGGCCATCGTTGGGGCGACCTCTGCACGGGAGAGAAAGCGATCACGTCCATAAGGCTATATCAAAAAGAGACGACCTTTCTCTGCCCTTGTCTTCCTTAGGTGCCCAACAGATGCTCGCTCGCGCTCTCTCTCTCTCTCTCTCTCTCTCTCTCTCTCTCTCTCTGTCTCTCTCTCTCTCTTCTCTTCTCTCTCCTCTCCTCTTCTCTCCTCTTCTCTCATCTTCTCTCATCTCCTCTCCTCTCCTCTTCTCTTTTCTCTCCTCTCTTCTCCTCTCCTCCCCTCCCCTCTCCTCTCCTCTCCTCTCCTCTCCTCTCCCCCACCCTCTCCTCTCCTCTCCTCTCCTCTCCTCTCCTCTCCTCTCCTCTCCTCTCCTCTCCTCTCCTCTCCTCTCCTCTCCCTCACCCTCTCAGGAATATATTGGCGATTTCTAGTAGACAAAGTTTTACCCCCCCCCCTCTCTCTCTCTCTCTCTCTCTCTCTCTCTCTCTCTCTCTCTCTCTCTCTCTCTCTTTCACTGACAAACGTGTTAATCGTGATCCCACAATCGTTTCAGTTATATTTTGTGCGCCGAAAGCAAAGGGTTTATATTACGGCGGAAGTTTTACAATTATTTTGAAATCACTTGAGTCTTCGCTTTTTCTCTCTCCATCCTTCATCGTTATAATTTAAACAGTACGCCTTTAGAAGCTAACAAGCACAGTAAGAAATAATATCAGACTAATGATAATACCGAAAACAATTACAAAAATAATGATTTTGATGATAAAAAACAATGCTACTACTCACTCCTAAAACTATTAATAACACTAACAATAATAAAAATAACGATGATGATTATGATTGCAATGACATCAACGGTAATAATAACAGAAAAAAATAAAAGTAATAACTAGGATGATGATTGTGATGATAATGATGATGATGGTACTACTCTTACTCTTACTAATACTACCTATAATAATAATAATAATAATAATAATAATAATAATAATAATAATAATAATAATAATAATAATAATAATAATAATAATAATAATAATAATAATGATAATAATAACAACAACAACAAAAATAAGAATAACAATAATGATAATCAACATAACAATAATGATAATCATAATAACAATAATAATAACGGCAATAATGATAATAACAATAGTAACAATAATGCCAAAATTACGAATATGCAAATAACAATAATAATAAAATAATGATTGCAATAATATAAACAAAATAATAACAACAACAACAACAATCATACATAAGATTAATAACCATGATTACAATGATGATAATGAAGATGATGATAATGATTAAGATGAAACAAGGAATAAACGCAAAAACAATTGCTCATGGCCACCACTGTCCCCTACACTGCAGTTACAGTGGCCTCCGTTTCTTCAATCCTAGAGACAGAATCATAATACTTAAGCGTATCGTCTATCATGGAATCTCACCTTATTCTCACGATTTAACCATTTTGGTGTTCCTTTCTCTTCCCCAACTCTTTCTTGCTCCGCATTTCTCTTCTATATATTCTCTATTGTATCCAATTCTACTCTTTTGTTTTCCTCTCGCCTTTCACGTTTTCTGTTAATCCATCTATTCCCCTCACTACAGAAAACGGAGAATGTTGGGAAGACTTCATTATTCAAGCCGTCGTGTTTTCTATGTAAACAAAGTCGGTTGGAGGGTAACTTGATGACCTTTGCCAGTGCTTTCTTTGTTGTTTCAAAGCACAGGCAGAAGAGGGAGAAAGAAATAGGCTAATTTGGGAGGCAGGCAGGGAGGGTGAGAGCGAGGGAGAGAGGGAGAGAGGGGGGAGTGGGATAGGGTGACGGAGAGGGGGAGAGGGGGAGAGGGGAAGGAGTGAGGGAGGGAGTGATGTAGTGAGAGAGAGACGGGGAGAGAGGGGGAGAGGAAAAGAGAGAGAGATAGATAAATAGAGATGGGGGAGGGAAGAGAGAGAAAAGAAAGAAAAGAGAGAAAGAGAGAAAAGTAGCGAAAAACAAGGAGAGAGGAGAGGGGAAACAGGAGAGCTATAAAAGAAGCGAGAAATGAACGAAGCGAGAGATGAGACATGAGAGACAGAGAGACTGAGATAGATATATGGATAGAGAGAGAGAGAGAGAGAGAGAGAGAGAGAGAGAGAGAGAGAGAGAGAGAGAGAGAGAGAGAGAGAGAGAGAGAGAGAGAGAGAGAGAGAGAGAAATAAAAATATGGAAAAGAAATGAGAAATAAAGAAAAAGAAAATGAGAAAGACGGGAAAAAGAGAAAGATTTAGAGAAAGAGAAAAAAAAATGCAAACAGACAGACAAAAGAGCCAGACAGGTTGTTAAAAAAAAAACCCGACTCGATATATAGATCGCCTGACAAACAGACCAACAAATAGACAGATACATAGACAGACAGAAAAAAAGAGGAAGAGAGGCATCAAAAGAGCGGGAAGGGACATGAGGGTCATTAAGAAAATCGTTTTCACACGAGACGGAGCGGGAGAAGGGAGCTGGAGGAGATGAGAGGGGCAGAAAAGAACAATAAAAAAGAGTAACGGGAGACGGAAAAAAGAGTAATGGGAGACGGATAAGCATTATGACTAACGATACGAAATGAAGGGGGAAGATACGGTGGAAGCAAAGGTATAAGACAAGTACAGCAATGCAAAGGGGAATGTGAGAGAGGGAAAGGAAGGGAGGGAGGGAGGGAGGGAGGGAAGGAAAGAGGGACGGGGGGACGGAGGGGGAAGGAAGGAGGAGTGAGGGAAGGAGGGAGGAGAGGGAGAGAGAGAGGGAAGAGGAGAGTAGAGGAGAAGAGAGATGAAGAAGAGAGGAGAAGAGAGAGGAGAGAAAGAGGCAGGGAGGGAGGGAGGGAGGGAGGGAGGGAGGAGGGGAGGGAGGGAAGGAAGGAGGAGGAAGGAAGGAGGGAGGGAGGGAGGATGAAGGAAGGAAGGAGGGAGGGAGGAAGGAAGGAGGGAGGGAGGGCAGGAAGGAGGAGGGAGGAAGGAAAGGAGGGAGGGAAAAGGAGGAGAGGGAAAAGGAAGGAGGGAGGGGAGAGAAGAAGGAGGGAGGGAATCTTGAAGAGGAGGGAAGGAAGGAGGGAGGAAGGAAAAGAGGAAGGAGGCAGGGAGGGAGGGAGGGAGGGAAGGAAGGAGGGGGAGGGAGGGAAGGAGAGGGAGGGAGGGAGGGAGGGAGGGAGGGAGGGGGGAAGGAGGGAGGGAGGGAGGGAGGAGGAGGGAGAGGAACGAAGGAGGGAGGGAAGGGAA
>NC_091574.1:23002776-23015276 GCF_042767895.1 Penaeus vannamei | reverse complement strand
TTCTTCTTCTTCTGGAAGGGCACAGCATACCAAATGACAATGTTTTCCTTCTTTATATAAAATGTCATTTTTTTCCCAAACACATCATCTTTTCTCGAGACTTTTTTCCCAATGCTTTTGAAAGGACTTTGTAACGTCGACTCCAAAGGTAAATAAAAATAAATTGATAAAAGATTTTTATAAGGTCCAATTCTTTATCGTTTTCCTACTTGTTTAACTTATTCTTCTTTCTCTATCAATCGAGGGTTATTCTTTTTTTTCTCGAAAGTGTTTTCAGATTGTATTTTGACTGCCACTCTTTTATCTTATTCTTCAAATGTAAATTTTCAAATCCAAGACTAAACAAATCTTTCATTTTTTTTTTTTTTTAGAAATTTTCTTTTCTCAACATCTAATCATGTCCTTTCTTATTTTACTGAAGATTTCCAATTTTCACAAAAAGGATAAGAAAACGATCAAATCTCTTTTTAATATCAACTACACACACCATCTATCCCTACTCTCATCAAAATAATTCCACACGCTAATTATCACGACTAGCACCAACACCAGCTTCCTCAAGTCATCCACTTGTCCATCTCCCTTCCCAAGCTTCCACTTTCCACTCGAAGACGGGTTTCCAGGCAGTAGCAAGATCAGCTGACTCGGACATCCACTTGGACTCTCCTCCATCTCGTCTCCGCTGCTGGATTTTGTATGTAATTTACTTTGTTCTATTTTGGACTGGTTAAGAGAAAGAGGGAGAGAGAGAAAGAGAGAGAGCGAGAGAGGGAGAAAGAGAGAGAGGCAGAAAGAGAGAGAGCGAGAGTGGCAGAAAGAGAGAGCGAGATAGAGAGAAAGAGAGAGAAAGAGGGAGAGAGAGAAAGAGAGAGAACGAGAGAGGGAGAAAGAGAGAGCGAGAAAGAGAGAAAGAGAGAGAGCGAGAGAGAGAGAAAGAGAGAGAGAGAAAGAGAGAGAGCGAGATAGAGAGAGAACGAGATAGAAAGAGAACGATATATATATATATATATATATATATATATATATATATATATATATATATATATATATATATATAGATAGATAGATAGATAGATAGAGAGAGAGAGAGAGAGAGAGAGAGAGAAGCACAGAAACCCGCGTAACATTAATCCTTCCTCACTCCGTCTCGTTCTTATTTCGTAGCCAGTTTCCCTTGCTCCCCCCCCCCTCCGCTTCTCACTGTGCGTAACCATGGCAACGAAATGAGATGTCATTTAAATCTATATGATTATAGAGATATTTCTTAACGAGTGTCGATTTCCTGTTATTCTCTCTTATCTTTATACCCTCCGTTTATCAGTTTTCCATTACTCCCCCATTTCTAGAAACTACATACGTGTATCCTAAGAAACTCCATCTGACAGCGTGCCTGACTTGTTTAACATCATGCATTTATTATTCATGGCAGACGCCGCACACTCGCCCCCCCCCCTTCCTTCTCCCTCCCCTCCCTTTCCCCCTTCCCTCTCCTTTTCCCTCCACTTCCTTTCCCCCTTCCCTCTCCTTCTCCCTCCACTTCCTTTCCCCTTCCCTCTCCCTTCCATCTCCCTCCCTTCACCCCTTCCCTGCCCTCTCCATTCCTCTCTTCCCCCCTTCCATCTCTCGTCCCTCCCTGCCCTTCCCTCTCTCCCTCCCTACCTTTCCCTTCCTCCTCCCTTCCCCTTCCTCTCCCTCTCCCTCCCACTCCTCCCTTCCTCTTTTCCTCTCTCTCTCCCTCCTTCCCTTCCTTCCCCCTCCCTCTCTCTCTCCCTCCCTTACCCTTCCCTTCTTCCCTTCCCTTCCCTCTCCCTCTCTCCCTTCCTTACCCTTCATCCCTTCCCCCTCCTTCTCTCCCTCCCTTCCCCTTCCCTCCCTCCTTCCCTTCCTCTCTTCCTGGCCCTACGGGGGAAGAAGCTGAGAATTCTTGCAGTTTGTAGCTTACATTTTCCCTGAATTTTGTGAATATTGGAAAAGCATACACGTCACCACAAAGCACACTTCAAATGTATGTATACTACTAGAGAGAGAAAGAAAAGTAATAATGATAGTGCATGTGACAGTAAGAGGAATGATAAAATAATAATAATAATTATCATAATTTTCATCGTCGTACAAAATAAATAAATAAATAAATAAAAACAATAATAAGCATAACAATAACAATAATAATAATAATAATAACAATAACAGTAATAATAATAATAATAATAATAATAACAACAACAATAATAATCATAATAATAATCATAATGATAATGATAATAATAATAATAACAACAACAGTAATAATAATAATAACAATAATAATAATAATAATAATAATAATAATAATAATAACAATAATCATTATCATCATTACCATTATCTTTATCATCATCTGAACAATAATAATAACAATAATAATAAAACAACAATAATAATAATAATAACAATAACAATAACAATAATATTGACAATAATAACAAAAAAGTAACAGACTAATGGTAACAACCTCAGTAACTGCAACAACAAAAAATAGAATAGGAAAGGAAACAGAGAACGAGAGAAATAACAACCCGGGAAGGCTAAAAATCCCCCACTCTATCTTAACTCCACAAAACAACTCTATAAACTTTTAACGAGTTACTTAACAGGAAATGTAGTGGTAGTGTTTTCTTTTCTTGTTCTTGTTGTTATTTGTGTTTGTGTATGGGCGAAGGGGTGGGGATTGGTGGGGGGTGTATGGAGGGGGGGGGTGAGTGTGTAATGTGTGTATGTGTGTGTGTATGTGGTGTGTGTGTGTGTGTGTGTGTGTGTGTGTGTGTGTGTGTGTGTGTGTGTGTGTGTGTGTGTGTGTGTGTGTGTGTGTGTGTGTGTGTGTGTGTGTGTGTGTGTGTGTGTGTGTGTGTGTGTGTGTGGTAGAGAGAAAGAGAGAGAGAGAGAGAGAGAGAGAGAGAGAGAGAGAGAGAGAGAGAGAGAGAGAGAGAGAGAGAGAGAGAGAGAGAGAGAGAGAGAGAGAGAGAGAGAGAGAGAGAGAGAGAGAGAGAGAGAGAGAGAGAGAGAGAGAGAGAGAGAGAGAGAGAGAGAGAGAGAGAGAGAGACAGATAGAGAAAGCGAAACATTGGATTTATGTATATACATATGATAATGATAATTATGATGACAATGCTGTTGATAATGGTGATAATAATGATAATACTACTGCCGCTGAGTATAATGATAGGTGATGATAGCATATGGAAATAAACATTAACAACATCATAGTTATTTTCCTTCTCCCAGACATCTTTCTTCATCAACCAAGCCCTCCCCTTCAATCGCCTTCTTTCCCTCCTCTCATCTTCGCTATCAACCTCCTCTTCCCTCCTCCCACGTTTATCACACCATTGCCTCTTATTAATTCCTATCCCTCTCCCCTTCTTCCCTATTTTTTTCAATTCTCGGATTTTGCTCTTGGGTCGGCACTTCATAAGGTCTAAAATGAACTCGGATTTTACTGAAATTTGGAGCAAATGAGCTTCCAGTTAGGTAATCAATGCCTGTTACCTTCAGGACAGGAACCGGGAGATTAAGATGACGTGTAAGTCATGATGATGTGGCGATGAGGATGATGATCTATCTTCTTTCCCCCTTTTCCTCTTTCTTCTTTTCTTCTTCTTTTAGTCATATTAATACTAACTGCCATAATCACTATTATCATCATCATAATTCTCCTCATCATCGTCCTCATTAATGGCTCTCATCACTATCATCACCATCATCACATCATCATTCTTATCATCACCAACAACTTTATAGCCACAATGGTAGCAATAAGAATTATAGCGATAAAAATGATAAGGATAAAAGCAATGATTAACATAACAAAATCTGGCAACGCGGACGAAAATCGCAAAATATATTCCTACCTGATAACTATGCACTTTTTGCCAACTGGAGAGCATAGGATTATCCCTTTTATATGCAAAGAAAACGGGTAAAAGACTAAGATCATATAGACATTCGCTGAACCGGAAGATTCTTTCAACTTGCAAAGTTCATGATTGAGAAATAAAAAGGGAATTTTTAAAAATCGTCATTAAACACGGAAATAAAAAGGTCAAAATCCAGAAGCAAAACAGATTTCTTAGTATTGTTCCTTCTTTCGCTTCACCAAAGTTATCCTTTCGTGCTTTTTTTTTCTTACAAGTCTTTTAATACAACTGTGTATCTATTTCTACTTCAGTCTACCTTAACTCTGAGGGCGAAGGAAGCGCTGGAGCTGCCACTCACCTGGGGAGAAAAATGCGGCCGTTAGAAGTGCAGGTAAATCTCATTCTGTTTCTGTCTCTGTCTCTCTCTCTCACTCTCTCATTCTCTCTCTCACTTTCTCTTTCTCTCTCTCTCTCTCACTCATTCTCTATCTCTCTCTCTCTCACACACACACACTATTATACTAACAGCTTTTATGTTGACTCAATAATACCAGTAACATTAAAATCAATAGCAATGATATTGATGGTAATGGCAATAAAGCTAACGACAAAGATGAAGATAATGACAGTGATAATGATAACAATAACAATGATAGACTGATACCCACCATAACAAATATAGTAACAACGGTATCAACAACTGTAATTTCCTTTTATTATTATTTTTGAAAAATAAATTGGTTGTTGGTACCATTGTTAATATAGTATCAACAACTGCAATTTCCTTTATTATTATTATTTTATTTCTATTTTTCTTAACACACCGTTAACATCATCATAAATACTAGAATTGTTATTTGGCAAAATTAAAGCTATCATCATTCCTGTATTACCAGGATAACAGATCAAGTACAACCAAGTACAAGAATTTTGTTAAGTCTCTCATCTGTTCAACCCTATCATTCATATGTAAAACTTTCCATTATCTGTGTAGAAAGTCTTTACAAATTAGAATATATATTTTTTGGTGTATCCTTTTTGTTGTTGTTAAGGCTCAAAGTTATGATAATTTTGACCGTTTTTCTGCAAGACAAGGTCTAGCATTGCCGCGTTGTGTGAAAGTGCACGCTGTTTGTGCTCAATACACAACTTTCGATATATATACAAAATAAAGTGGACATTTCCTGATTAAGTTGTGGCAATTCTAAAGGAGGAAAACCGCCCGTGCCACAATCTGCAGCGTATCTCTCGATATTATGCCAAGTAGTAACAGCTGTAATAAAGATAATGATGTTTCACTTGGCTATATATGGCCTCCGGGGATAGTCATACCATGCGATTATTATTATTATTTTATTATTATTATTATTATTATTATTTTGAGTTTAAGTGCTGTACAGTTTTAATTGCATGGGGCGTGTCTTCCGAATGTTGTGATGTAATGTTGATCATAGTGATGTTGATGATGATGGTGATTATGTTGATGATGAAGGTGATGATCATTGGTGGTGATGATGATGATGATGATTATGACGATGACAATGAATATGATGATGATGGTAGTGGTGATGATGGCGACGATGGTGGTGGTAATGATAATAATGCTGCTGCTGCTGCTGATGGTAGTGGTGGTGATGACGATGGTGATGATGATGACGACGACGACGATGATTATGACGATGGCAATGATGATGATGATGATAATGGGGATGATGGTGGTGGTGATGACGTTGATGTTGATGATGATGATGACGAAAACGACGATTACGATTATAAGGACGACAATGAAGATGATGACTCAGACAATGATGATGGTAATAACCGTGATGGCGATAATAACACCGGTTTTCTGATACCACATCCGCTATCGGCAAATACGGCGCAAATTCCTCTATAATTTGCCGAGAGAATCGCTCAGTTGAAGCAAATCCTTAAATCCTCTTTGATGGAAAAGACTTACCGACAAAATTTGCTACAGATAATGATAAAGGAAAACGGAAGAGTGAGTTGACTGTTTTTTTTCTTTTTAGTGTTATTTTGTTAGTGTTGAACGTTTTTATTATTACAGTTACAGTAACGACAAAAACAATAGTAAGAGTAACAATAACAACAACAACAATAGTAACAATAATAATAATGATAAAATAGTGACAATAATAATAATAATAATAATAATAATAATAATAATAATAACAATGATGATGATAATAATAATACTAATGATAATAATAACAATAATGATGATGATAATAACAATAATAATGATAATAATAACAATGATAAAGATAATAATAACAATAATGATAATAACAATAATGATAACATCATCATTATTATTCCTATTACTATTATTATTAATTATTACAATTGTTATCATTATAATCATCATTATCATCATTATAACCATTATCATTATCATCACTGTTATTATCATCAGCACTATAAATGATAACAATAATGATGATAATAATTTATCATAAGTAATTATTATCATTATAATGTTTTATTAGTATTACCATTATTATTACCATTAACATTATACTATTGCCATTGTTATTACTATCATTATCATCATTATCACTATCATTATTATTATTATCATTAAGACCACTATAAAAAATACTAAAAAATTGTCGCAGTAGAAGTAGTATTAACAATGATAATAATATTAATACTAATAATGATGTTAATAATAAAATAACAATAATAATGATATTGTGGTGATGGCGATGATGATGATGATAATGATAATAATGATGATGTCGACGATAATCATAATAATTAAAATAATAATAACGATACACAGGTCAATCAAAATAATGCAAAATATAATTTTAAAAATCCATCATATGTGGCCAGTGTTCATCAGAAAATAATTACTGGCCGTTGATTGGCTCGGTATAAAAGGCTTAATACATCTAAGCCCCAATTACACCTTAATTAGTTTGCGGAGGGCAGGCGGGGGGAAAAACAACACCTTGAAAAACACATATCCAAATAGAACTTAAGGAAATAGATGCTGTTTACCCCGGGTCATGGTAAAGGACCAGCCCCACGCGAGCGGTTTTTAATTATACATCAGGAAGGAACGAGTTAAATTTCTCCGTGTTGTTTGGAAACGGTTCCTTATATTAGAAGAGGAAATATATGATCTAAAATATATGATATAAATATATATAAATTATAAATAAAAAAAAAATATATAAATAAATGAATAAATATAAAAAAACGGTTTCTTATATTAGAAGAGGAAATATATGATCTAAAATATATGATATAAATATATATATAAACAATAAATAAAAATATATATAAATAAATAAATAAATATAAAAAACGGTTTCTTATATTATAAGAAGAAATATATGATCTAAAATATATGATATAAATATATATAAACAATAAATAAAAATATATATAAATAAATAAATAAATATAAAAAACGGTTTCTTATATTATAAGAAGAAATATATGATCTAAAATATATGATATAAATATATATAAATAATAAATAAAAATATATATGAATAAATAAATAAATATATAAAAAACGGTTTCTTATATTAGAAGAAGAAATATATGATCTAAAATATATGATATAAATATATATAGATAATAAACAAAAAATATATAAATAAATAAATGAATATAGAAAAAACGGTTTCTTATATTAAAAGAAAAATGATCTAAAATATATGATATAAATATATACGATCTAAATATACATAAATAATATATAAAAATACATATATAAATACATTAATCAATATAATAAAAAAACGGTTTCTTATATTAAAAGAAGAAATATTTGATCTAAAATATATGATATAAATATATACGATCTATATATATATAAATAATAAACAAAAATATATATGATAAACAAAAAAATATATATAATAAATAAATAAAAATAATACAAATATATATGATCTAAAAATAACAGGAAAGAAGAAAAGAAAAAAGAAAAAATGTATTGTGCAAAATTGTACAAGTACTTTTATGCAAATGTGAACGACCACACAAGAAGCTCGTTGATACTTGTTCATCTGAATGTAAAAATACGAGACGTTGATCAGTCGCGAGATAAGTAAAGAAATAGAGCGGTTGGCTGAGCTAGATTGTGATTGACATAGAGTGACACTAAATTATATTGCTAAGTTAATGCTCATTCATCTTTTTTATTTTATTTATTTATTGATATACTTGTTCTCACGTTCAATCCGCTACACTCCCATATCCTATTTCTTATCTCTATCTATCTTCGTTTCTGAGTCGTCTTTTCTTTTTTTCTTTTCATTTTCTTCTTCTTAATTCTGAGCCTTCTTCTTCTTCTTCTTCTTCCCCTTATCTTTTCCTTTCTTTTCTCTCTTTCTCTCCGTTTTACTTCCTTTTATTTTATCTATCTTTCCTTTCTGACCCTTCTCCTTCTTCTTCTTCTTACCCTTATCTTTTCTTTTCCTTTCTCTCTTTCTCTCCGTTTTACTTCCCTCTATTTTAACTCTCTCTCCTTTCTGAGCCTTCTTCTTCTTCTTCTTACCCTTATCTTTTCTTTTCTTTTCTCTCTCCCTCTCCGTTTTACTTCCTTCTATTTTAACTCTCTTTCCTTATCCTTCTTCCCACTGTCCGATAATTCCCCTGCGTGCTGGGTGGTGGTGGTGGGGGTGGGTGGGGGGTAGGAATCGTGGGAGGGGGGAGGGGCAGGGGAGGGGGCGGGTCAGGCTGGGTGGGGGAAAGGGGACGAGTTTGGGAAAGGAGGGGTGGGGGTGGGTGAGGGTTGGGGGTTGGGAAGGACAATTGAGGGCAATCAAGCCTACTACACTGGATCTGCCCATCACCCGTCCGTGTCTTTGTCTCCCCATTCACCCTCCCCATCTCCCCATTCCTGCCCTTTAAATCACTCGCTCGCCTCTCCCTCATGTTGTGCCCACATTAACACACACAAACAAAGAGACAGACAGACGGGCTGACAGACAGACACAAAAATATGCACAGTTTCCCACACCTACACCTACACACACAAACAGAGGCACGCACACACACACACACACACAGAGGCACGCGCACACACACACACACACACACACAGGCACACAAACACACACACACACAGAGGCACACACACACAAACACACACACACACACACACACACACAAACAAACACACACACAGAGGCACACACAAACACACACACAGAGGCACACACAAACACACACACGACCGCCCCCTATACGAAACACGGTCACGTATGCACCTGGTCATCATTTTTCTCCCTCTTTGAAGTACTGCAGCCCCAGAAAACACGATTTTCTCTCCCAAGACTTATATTTCTCCCCCTGACCTTGTCTTTCTCTCCCTTCCGCCACGCTGGCCGAGGGGCTTCCTTTATTCCTCCTGCAGAATGAGGCGTTTCTCTCTCTCTCTGCCTCTTTTTGTCTGTCTGTCTGTCTGTCTGTTTGTTTCACACACACTAACTCTTTTCCTCCGCTTCTTGCAAGGTCGCTGCCTCTATGGATCTGTCTTTCTTATGTCTGTCTGTGTGTCCCTCGTCCCCCTTCCTCTCCCCCCTCCCCCCGCCTGCCCCCATGTCTTTCAATACCCCTTCATGCGCTCTCTTTCTAAGTCCTGTTCGTCGTTGCCTCTCTCAATCTGTGTCTCTTCTGCCTGTCTGTCTCTCGCCTCCCTCCTCTTTTCTCTACCTCTTCCTCTACCGCCGTCTCTCTCTCTCTCCCCTTTCTATCTCCATCTCCCTCTCTCCCTCCTTCCCTCTCGACCCTCTGTCTCTGTCTCTCTCTCTCGACCCTCTGTCTCTCTCTTTCATTCCCTCTGTCTCTCTCCTTCTCTCCCTTTCTATCTCTCACTCACTCTCTCTCGACCCTCTGTCTCTCTCCTTTTCTCTTTCATTCTCTCTGTCTCTCTTCTTCTCTCTCCTTCTCTCTCCTTCTCCCTCCCTCCCTCTCTATCTCCCTCCCTCTCGACCCTCTGTCTCTCTCCTTCTCTCTTTCATTCCCTCTGTCTTTCTCCTTCTCTCTTTCATTCTCTTTCTCTCCTCCCTCTCTTTCCCTTCTCGAACCACAGGACCTTCAGAGCCCCTTCAAGCCTACGCCTCTGCGCCCCCCCCCCCCCCTAGCCACGCCTGGGAATGTAATCTCTTTTCTTTTGTGTCGGCCGACGGCCACCTGTACCCCCCCCCCTCCTACCCTCTCTCCCACATCCTTCTAGAGTCCTTTCTTGCCATTTTCTTTTCCTTTTCTCTTCGTATCTTATTTTGCGCATTTTTTTTTTACGTTTCATTTGCTTGTTTACTTTACCTAATGAGAATATCAAGAATATAGGGAGGTTGAGGGAGAGTATATGTTAAGAGGGAAGGAGAAGGAGAAGGAGAAGGAGGAAGAGGATGAAAAGGATGGTGGTGGTGGTGATAATCAGGAGTAGATGGAGGAAGAAGAGACGGAAGAAGACGAGGAAGAGGAAGACGGGAAAGAAGGAGAGGAGGAGAAAGAGGAGGAGGAGGAGGAAGGCGGGAAAGAAGGAGAGGAGGAGGAAGAGGAGGAGGAGGAGGAGGAAGAGGAGAAGGGAGAGAGAGGGGGGGAAGAAGGGAAAGAGGAGGAGGAGGAGGACGAGGAGTAAGAGAATGAAGAGACGGAGGAGGAGAAGGAGGAGGAGGAGGAGGAGGAGGAGGAGGAGGAGGAGGAGGAAGAAGAGGAGGAAGTAGAAAAGAAAAAGGAAAACGAAAAGGAAAAAAAAATGGCGAAGAAGAAGGAAAGGGAAGGAAAGAGAGGAAGGGCTTAAATAAGAAAGAAGAAGGAAGGCGTAAGGGGAAGAAGGCGCAGCATGTATAAAGAGGAAGCGGTAGAAGTGGAGAGCGAGGAGAGGGTCTGAGAGGAAAAAGGAAGAGGTGGAGGAAGAAGGATAGAAAAAAAGATAAGAGTAAACAACAGGGGAAAGACCCACGACGAAAAGCAAGAAAGGAGAGATACATGATGAACAAGAACAGGGACGGACAAGAAAAAAAAATATATATGAAGTGCAAGAAAGAAAGGAGAGATAGATGATGAACAAGAACAGAGACGGACAAGAAAAAAAAAAATATATGAAGTGCAAGAAAGAAAGGAGAGACAGATAATGAACAAGAACAGAGATGGACAAGAAAAAAATTTATGAAGTGCAAGAAAGAAAGGAGAGATAGATGATGAACAAGAACAGAAATGGACAAGAAAAAAAAAAAATATATATATATGAAGTGGAGAAAGAAACAAGAGAAAGTTTGAAGATGGACTGAACTTCAGCGGTCCTCCGTGTCTTTGAACTCCGTCCACACCTGAACTGAACACAAGTATCAGTTCAGGGCATTCAAGCACAACACGCAAGCACCAGCAAGCACGCACACGGTGTACATAAAACATACACGTGTGCGTCTGTACGTATTTTTTCCCTGTATGTTTATGTGCGTGTGCAAATATATCTTTACATATATACAAGAAAAATAATTTTCTGAGGTAGAGGTAGAAGAGAAACGGAAGGGAAGTGGCGCTAAATAGAGTGGGAAAGGGAGAGTAAGAATAAAAACTCGGGAAATAAATAGATAAAAAAGTCATTTTATCTCTCCTCTTCGCCGCCTTCGAAATGGAGATTAGTAAATAAAGCGATGGAATAAGGGAATAAATAAAAAGACGTGAATAAAGAGTGATAATGCAATAAAAATAATAATGATAATAAAAAAAATAACTATAATAATATCACTATTGACAATAATGACAATAATAACAATAATAATCATCACAACACAAACAAGAATATAACGATAGAATTACCGCATGATGTTGAGGATGATTGCATTAATAATAATGGGGATGATGATGATGATGATGATGATGATGATGATGGTAATAATAATAATAATAATAATGATAACAAAAAAAATAATAATAACAATAATAATAATAATAATAATAATAATAATAATAATAATAATAATAACAAAACAACAATGATGATAAAAATAACAGCACTAAAAATTCCAAAGCTAATCATGACATAGACAAAAACACCAAAGTCATAACATCATCCAAAAAAAACAGGAAAAAAATCCATAAGAACGGATTAAACAAAGCCAGAATGGACTCTAAAACCGGGCGAGCGAAGCAACAGCTGACGGATTAATATTATCGCCTTTTTCCCTTGTTTTCAGGGTCCCTCTCCTGAATTTCTCATTTGCTTTCGATTCCATTTCCCTTCCTGTGTTTTTTTGGTTTTGGTCCTTTCGCCGTGATGAAAAAACGGGATTCTGAAACTGATGGGTTGGTTTCTAATGTTTTTTTGTGTTTTGACTTATGTTATTATCATTATTATTATTCTCATTATTAATACACACACACACACACACACATATATATATAAATATATATATATATATATATATATATATATATATATATATATATATATATAGAGAGAGAGAGAGAGAGAGAGAGAGAGAGAGAGAGAGAGAGAGAGAGAGAGAGAGAGAGAAACGCCGCAATACGTGTATCTAGAAGGTATCCACATTTACTCAATGGAAGAAGAAGAAAAAAATATATATCAACTTCCTCTTCCTACTGTAAATA
>NC_091574.1:22995276-22997776 GCF_042767895.1 Penaeus vannamei | reverse complement strand
TGTACATCACTGAGGAATCTCAAGCAAAATATGAAGGGGAGAGAGAGAGAGAGAGAGAGAGAGAGAGAGAGAGAGAGAGAGAGAGAGAGAGAGAGAGAGAGAGAGAGAAAGAAAGAAAGAAAGAAAGAAAGAAAGAAAGAGAGAGAGAGAGAGAGAGAGAGAGAGAGAGAGAGAGAGAGAGAGAGAGAGAGAGAGAGAGGGAAGGAAGGAGAGAGAAAGAGAGAAGAGAGTCTAGAACACAGAAAAAAAAGAACTTGACACCCTGAACAATTCGACACAAAGACCATACTGTCATGTTACATGCTATATCGACGCGCCATCGACACTATCAGCTCCCCCTCCCTCTCATCCCCTTCTTTATTCCCCTCCCTTTCCCCTCTCAGCCCCCCCAAACCCCCCTTCAACCGCAAGGGAGGGGAAGCTCTTTCACAATGGCGCCATACCATAATCTCCTTTAATATCGTTTTGTGATCACCCTTTTCAGAACTGGCCTGTGTCGTTATCATCTTTATTCTCGTTAGGTTCTTGAGTTTTTCCCCCATCTCCTTTCCCTTCCCATCATTTCCTCGTTATCTTCTCTTATTCCATTTATAATGTTGGATTTGTTTTCCTTTCTCGCAATTTCTGCTGCTTTTTTCTCTGTTTCATTTCGGTCTATGTTCCTTTCTTGTATTCTTGCTATTTGTTCTTTCTGTTCTTCCTCTTCATCTCCTTTTCTTTCTGCTTTTGCTCTTCATCTTCTTTCCTTTCTGCTTTTCTTCATCTCCTTTTTTTCTGCCTTTCCTCTTCATCTCCTTTTCTTTCTGCTTTTCCTCTTCATTTTCTTTTCTCCATCTGCTTCATACTCCTCCTTCTTCTCCACTTCCCGGTCACCGCTCCTCTTCCCATTTCCCTTTTTTTCCGCCTCTGCTTCCGCATCCTCCTCCCCTTCCTCCTTCTTATCTCCCTTCCCTTCCTTCCTTTTCCTCCCTACCGCCCCCTTTCGCCCCCCTCCCGTCACCCTCTCCTTTCCTCTTTCTTCCCCGTTTCCCTCGCCCTTTTCATGCCCTGCGTACCGCCCCACCCAATACTCATTAACTGGTCCCCCCCTCCTATCCCCTTCTTCCACTCTCTTGCCTCTCTCCCATCCCCTTTCCTCAACTCCCTACTCCTTCTCCTCTTCTTCATCCTCCTTTCTATCCTCTCCTCCCTTTTTATCCTCCTCTTCCCCAAAATCCATCTGCCTGTCCCCTTCCCTTACCCCTCCTCTTCCTCCTCTGCCAAATGCCCATCTACCAATCCCCCTTCCTCCTCTCCTGCCCTCCCTTCCCCCTTCCTCTTTCTCTTCTCCCCAGACTCATTAGCCATCCCATTGCCCCCCCCCTCTCTCCTTCTCTATCTTCCCTCACCTTCGCCCTCCCCCCCTCTCCTATCTCACCTCCCCTTCGCCCTCTCTACCTTCCCTCCCCTTCCCCCCTTCCTCTTCCTCCTCTCCCCACACTCATTAGCCATCCCTTTCTCCCCTCTCCCTCTCTATCTTCCCCCTCCCTCTCTATCTCACCTCCCCTTCGCAACCCTCCTTCTCTACCTTCCCCCTTCCTCTTCCTCCTCTCCCCCACACCGATCAGCCATCGCCTTCGCCCCCCCCCCTCCTTCCCTCCCTCTATCTCCCCTCCCCTTCCCCTCCCCCTCTTCCTCCTCTGCGGAAGATATAACCTTACACGTGGCCACACATTCCTGTCTTGGATGTATTGGATATCTTGTGCAACAAACGTTAGCTTCCTCTTCCTTCTGCAGCCTTTGTCCTTCCCTTTCCCTCTGCGTCTTCTTTATCTCTGTCTGTCTGTCTGTCTGTCTGTCAGTCTCTCTGTCTGTCTCTCTCCCTCTCTTTCTTTCTCTCTTATTCTTGTCTCTCCGTCTCTTTTTATCTTTCGTTCTATTTTCTCCTCTTTTATTTCCCATCTCCTGATTTCTCTCTCTCTTTCTTTCTCTCTATTTGCTTCTCCTTTATCTCTTCACTCTTGTCTTCCTTCCTATTTATTTTCTCCTTCTCATAACCTCTCCCACTTCAAATATCTTTATTCCTCCCTTCTTATCTTTAATCACCCTTCCTCTCCTCTTTCTCCCTTCAGTATGTTTCCTGTATCTTTACCTATCCCCCCCCCTCTCTCTCTATCTATCTTTTTTTAAGCATTCTTCACTCTATCACGCTTTTCCATCTCTTCTTTTTATCATTTACCATTTCCATTTAAATTTCTCTTGTACTCTATTTTCTTGCTTTCCTTCCCACTTCCTTGTCTGCTTTCATTCTGTATTTTACACCTTTATTCCTACCTCGTCGCCTCTCCATCTCTCGTTTCTTCTTATTCTCTTTGCTTTCCTCTTCGTCCTTATTTTCGTTCACTCCTATCCCCATTTTCCATATTTTTTCTATTTCTTTATATAGCTCTTCCATTTCCCACGCTTATCACCTACTATGACCTATCTCCCTATTCTCTTTCCTTATCCATCCTTTTGCTTC
>NC_091574.1:22980276-22985276 GCF_042767895.1 Penaeus vannamei | reverse complement strand
AATGAAGGACGAATGATAAACAGCATAAACGGGAAAAAAAGGCAAAGAGAATGAAGGACGAATGATAAACAGCATAAACGGGAGAAAAAAGGCAAAGAGAATGAAGGACGAATGATAAACAGCATAAACGGGAGAAAAAAGGCAAAGAGAATGAAGGACGAATGATAAACAGCATAAACGGGAGGAGAGAAAAGGGGCGAAAGAGTATGAAGAAAGGGAAGAGAAGGAACGATTTTTCGTCCCGTTTCGAGCGCACGACCGGGATGCAGATCTCGGAGGGACACCGTTGCAGGCGACAGAAAACTCTCTCAGTCTCTTTCTTTCTTCTCGCTATCTCTCTTATTTCTATCTATCTCTCTCATTTCTATCTCTCTCTCTTATTTCTATCTATCTCTCTTCTCTCTTATTTCTATCTATCTCTCTTCTCTCTTATTTCTATCTCTCTTCTCTCTTTTCACTATCTCTTCTCTCTTATCATCTGTCTTCTCTCTTCTCTATCTCTCTCTCTCCCCTTTTCTCTCTTTCTTCCCTTTTCCCTCTCTCTTCCCTTGTCTTCCTCTTTTCCTTTGTCTTTCTCTCTTTCCCGCTTTTTCCCTCTCTCTTCCCTTTTTTTCTCTCTCCATTCCTTTGCCTCCCTCTCCTTCCTTGTCTCACTCTCTCTCGCTTCCCTTTTCTCTCTCTCTCTTCCCTCTTCTCTCTCCATATCCCCCTCCCCCTCCCTCCCACCCGCCCTGAACGCCCGATGACAGACACGCATAAAGACTTCCACTCAGGCCGAAGCACGGACTGACAAACTAATCTCACAAAAACAAGCATAAACAAAGAACCCCCCCCCCCTATCCCTACCCCTATCCCCCCCCCTCCCGTGACATAACACACGCCAAAGAAGGTTGAGTCTCGCGGTTGCGGGTGCGGCCACGGTGCGGCTGCGGCCTGGTCACTGCGGTCACGCGAGGAGGAGGAGGAGTGTTTATAAATAACTGGCGTTCGGGCTCTCGTGCTCACTTGACCGGGGGGCGCAGGTGGGCACTAAATCCTGTGTACTGCATGGGGAGGATGGGAACAGGCATCATGGAATACAGACATGCACACACATACACACACACAGGCACATGCACGCACACATACACACAAACACAGGCACACGCACGCACACATACAGGCACAAACACACGTACACACACACATAGAAACATACACACACACACACACACACAGGCATACACACATACACACACACACACACACACACACACACACACACACACACACACAGTACAAACCATTGGAAACCTTCTATCCAACCCTCTATGACAGAAGAAATCAAATCGTATCTGCGTTTCCATGACATGTCCAGGTCACTTCGAACGGCGTCTCCTCCGATGGGCAAGGCGAAACCTCTCGTCCCGCCCTCCCCCCCCCCCCCTCTCTCTCTCTCTCTCTCTCTTCCCTTCTCTGTCTCTTCCCTTTTCTCTCTTTCTTCCCTCTTCGCTTGTCTCTCTCTCTTCCCTTTTCTCTCTCTCTCTTCCCTTTTCTCTCTCTCTCTTCTCTTGTCTCCTTTATTTCCCTTTTCTCTCTCTCTCTTCCCTTTTCTCTCTCTTTCTTCCCCTGTCTCCCTCTCTTCCCTTTTTTCTCTCTCTCTTCTCTTGTCTCCCTTTCTTCCCTTTTCTCTCTCTCTCTTCCCTTGTCTCCCTTTCTTCCCTTTTCTCTATCTCTCTTCCCTTGTCTCCCTCTCTTCCCTTGTCTCTCTCTCTTCCCCTGTCTCCCTCTCTTCCCTTTTCTCTCTCTCTCTTCTCTTGTCTCCCTTTCTTCCCTTTTCTCTATCTCTCTTCCCTTGTCTCCCTCACTTCCCTTGTCTCTCTCTCTCTTCTCTTGTCTCCCTCTCTTCCCTTTTCTCTCTCTCTCTTCCTTTGTCTCCCTCTCTTCCCTTTTCTCTCTCTCTCTTCTCTTGTCCCCCTCTCTTCTCTTTTCTCTCTCTCTCTTCCTTTGTCTCCCTATCTTCCCTTTTCTCTCTCTCTCTTCTCTTGTCTCCCCTTTCTTCCCTTTTCTCTATCTCTCTTCCCTTATCTCCCTCTCTTCCCTTGTCTCTCTCTCTCTTCCCCTGTCTCCCTCTCTTCCCTTTTCTCTCTCTCTTCTCTTGTCTCCCTTTCTTCCCTTTTCTCTATCTCTCTTCCCTTGTCTCCCTCTCTTCCCTTGTCTCTCTCTCTCTTCTCTTGTCTCCCTCTCTTCCCTTTTCTCTCTCTCTCTTCCTTTGTCTCCCTCTCTTCCCTTTTCTCTCTCTCTCTTCTCTTGTCCCCCTCTCTTCTCTTTTCTCTCTCTCTCTTCCCTTGTCTCCCTCTCTTCCTTTTTTCTCTCTCTCCCTTGTCTCCCTCTTCCCTTTTCTCTCTCTCTCTCTTCCCCTGTTTCCCTCTCTTCCCTTTTCTCTCTCTCTCTCTTCTCTTGTCTCCCTCTCTTCCCTTTTTTCTCTCTCTCTTCTCTGGTCTCCCTCTCTTCCCTTTTCCCTCTCTCTCTCTTCCCTTGTCTCTCTCTCCCACGCATGACTGCATTTCTGCCAGTGCTTTCCAAGACCGCCTTCCCTGTCACGGACCGCTGACAAGGCCAACATCGATACTAGTTAATAGATTCGACGGTGAAACATGACACGGCCCCAGCTCTGTTTGTCACGTAGCTGTCATGTCATGTAGAGACTGGCAGGGCCCTTCCCTCGCCCTTCTAGTGCCACACACAGACACTGGCACTCCCGCTGCCTCCCCCAGCCCCGAGTGCCATGAGACACCGGCAAGAGTCTTAATGGCATCGGCTATTGCAACAGCAGCGAGGAAGCGGAAAGGAGGAAGAGGAGTGTAGTGCGTGAAAGGAGAAGAAGAAAGGAAAGGAGAATGAGGAGGATACGAGGAGGAGGAGGAGGAGGCAAAGGAGAAGGTGGAGTGCGTGAAAGGAGAAGAAGGAAGGAAAGGAGAATGAGGAGGATACGAGGAGGAGGAGGAGGAGGAGGAGGAAGAGGAGGCAAAGGAGGAGGTGGAGTGCGTGAAAGGAGAAGAAGAAAGGAAAGGAGAATGAGGAGGATACGAGGAGGAGGATGAAGAGGTAATGGAAGCAGGAGTAGAAGAAAGGAAAGGAGGAAGAAGAGGCGAAGCAGAAGGTGGAGTGCGGTGAAAGCAGGAGAAGAAGAAAGGGAAGGAGAATGATGAGGATACGAAGTTGAGGAAGAGGAGGCGGGCGAGGAAAGTAGGAGTAGATGAAAGGCAAAGAGAATGGAGAGGATACGAAGAGCACGAAAAGGAGGCAATGAAAGTAGGAGTAGAAGAAAGGGAAGGAGAATGAGGAGGATACGAAGTGGAGGATGAGGAGGCAAAGGAAGCGGGCCATGAAGGAAGGAGTAAAAGAAAGGAAAGGAGAATGAGGAGGATAACGAACAAGAGGAGAAGGAGGTGAGCGCTGAAGGCAGGAGTAGAAGAAGGAATGGAGAATACGAAGAATAAAGAGAATGGAGAGTAAGAACTAAAGGAAGAAGTGGATGATGATGATAATGAGGAACACAAAGAGAAGGAAGAAGGCAGGAGAGGAGAAGGATTATGATTATGACGAAGGGGAAGAGGAGGAGGAGGAGACAAAGAAAAGGGCGATGAAGGCAGGAGTAAGAGAAAGGAAAGGAAAATGACAAGGAAAAAAAATGAAGAGGAGGAACTAGAGGAGATCGATGATGATGATAATGAGGAAAATGAGGAGAAGGAAGAGGGAAATGGAGGAGAGGAAGGATTAGGATTAGGACGAACAGGAAGAGGAGGAGAAGAGGATAATGCGGAGGAAGAGGAGGAGAAAGGAAAGGAGAAGAAGAATAGAGAAGAAAGAGGAGGAATTAAAAGTGGTGGATGGGCATGATAATGAAAAACAGGAGGAGGGAAAGGAGGATTAGGATTAGGAAGAAGAGGAAGAAGAGCAAAAGATAGACAATGGAAGAAGGGTTAGAGAAAGGAAGGAAGAATAATGGAAAAAATAGGAAGACGGTGATGATAATGAAGTGGAAAATAAAGATGAATAATAATAACATTAAGAAGAAGAAGAAAAAGAAAAGGAAGAAGAAGAAAAGAAGAATAGGAAGAGAGTAAAAACGAAGAGGAAAATTAGGAGAAACAAAAAGAGGAGGAGGCGTAGGAAATAGGAAGAGCAGGAGGAAGGACGTCATCAAGACAAAATGATAGAGAATAAAGGAGAATAAGAGCATAGGAAGCAACACCATTGTCTAGACCAGAGGATATCATCATAAAAAGAAAATAAATATTAATAACAATAATAAAAGTAAAATGGTAATGAAACGGGAAGCAAGTAATGTAGTGATGATTGGTTACGATGCAGTTGGTGATGATGATGATGATGATGATGATAATGATGGTGATAATAATGATGATGATAGTGATAGTGTTACTGGTGGTGGTGAATATAAATAATGGTAGCGGTGGTGGTGATATGATGATATAATAATAATGATAATGATAATGATAATAATAATAATAATATTAATAATAATAATAATAATAATAATAATAATAATAATAATATTAATGATAATAATGATGATAACACTAAAAATAGTATTAATAATAATAATTACATTAATAACAATAATCATCATCATCACCATCATTGTAATAATAATTAAGAATAATAATAACAATAATATCAATCATAATGATGATAGTGATGGTGTTACTAATGATGGTGAATATAAATGATGGCGGTGATGATGATGATGATATAATAATAATAATAATAATAATAATAATAATAATAATAATAATAATAGTAGTAATAATAATAATGATACTACTAATAATAATTATGATAATGATAATAATAATAATAATGATAACAATAATAGTAATATCACCATTATCATTATCATCAAAATCTCATCATCGACGTCATTATAATAATAACAAAGAATAATAACAACAATAACATCAATCATAATGATGATGATGATGATGTCCGCCTCAGAA
>NC_091574.1:22972776-22975276 GCF_042767895.1 Penaeus vannamei | reverse complement strand
GTAAGAGAAGGAGTGAGTGGGCGTAGGAAGTAATGAGGAAATGAGTGAGTGAAGGAGTGAGAGGGCGTAGGAAGTAATGAGGAAATGAGTGAGTGGGCGTTGGAAGCAATGAGGAAATGAGTAAAAGAAGGAGAGAGTGGGCGTAGGAAGTAATGAGGAAATGAGTGAGTGAAGGAGTGAGAGGGCGTAGGAAGTAATGAGGAAATGAGTGAGTGAAGGAGTGAGAGGGCGTAGGAAGTAATGAGGAAATGAGTGAGTGAAGGAGTGAGAGGGCGTAGGAAGTAATGAGGAAATGAGTGAGTGGGCGTTGGAAGCAATGAGGAAATGAGTAAAAGAAGGAGAGAGTGGGCGTAGGAAGTAATGAGGAAATGAGTGAGTGGGCGTAGGAAGTAATGAGTAAATGAGTAAGAGAAGGAGTGAGAGGGCGTAGGAAGTAATGAGGAAATGAGTAAGTGAAGCAGAGAGTGGGCGTAAGAAGTAATGAGTAAATGAGTAAGAGAAGGAGTGAATGGGCGTAAGAAGTAATGAGTAAATGAGTAAGTGGCCACAACGAGTAATCTGGGGGATCAAGCGCGTCTGAATGAATGAGTGAGTAAGATGATGAGTAAGTGTGAATGAAAGATGAGGTAGCAGTCTCATAAAATAATCAGAGGACTCCAAACGTGAGAAACACGAACTAATCACTTAAGGTCAAAGGTCAGAAGCAAAGAACTATTAAAATCAAATGCAACACCATTGAACTCATCCAACATACCGAACAAGGTCATCTAAAACAAAAGGTCAAATCACACTTAAACATCTGCCAGCCAAACAAGGTCAGCCCAAAACGAAAGGTCACAGCCAAAGGTCAGTCCAAAACTAAAGGTCATAGCCAAATGTCATTCCAACAAGGCCACTCTAAAAAAGAAAAGTTAAACGCCCAACGAAGGTCATTCCATTAAGTCAAAAAGAAAAGGACAGACTCAAAACTAAGGTCAATCCCAGACCAAAGGCTAACTCCGACCAGGGCTAAGGTCATGGATGTTACAAGAAGCTCATCTCAACAAGGTCAACTCGAGATTAAAAAGTCACTTTACAATCGATGCTCATCCAAGTAATGTCAAACTAAAATCCCAGCCCAGCAAAGTCAACCCCAGAGAAGTCAACTCATCCGAACAAGGTCAATCCAAAAAAAAGGTCAACTCACAGCAAAGATCATCTCAACATGACCAACAGGCAGGAAAAGGTAACTTATAAGATTAGCTTCAACCCAAAACGAAAGGTCAACTCACAACCAAAGTTAAGCCTAACATCAGCCCTAAAAGAAAGGTCAACTCACAGCCAAAACCCTTCCAAATAAGGTCAATCCAAAAAAAAGTCCAATAACAGCAAGATCATCCCAACATGACCAACCTAAGAAGTCAACTTAGAACCAAAACATCCAAAAGAAAGGTCAACTCACAACCAAAACCCTTCCAAATAAGTTCAATAAAAAAAAGTCCACTAACAGCAAAGATCATCCCAAACATGACCAACCAAGTCCACTAACAGCAGAGACCATCCCTACATGACCAACCAGCAGGAAAGAAGTCAACTTACAACCAAAACATCCAAAAGAAAGGTCAACTCACATTCAAAACCCTTCCAAATAAGGTCAATAAAAAAAAGTCCACTAACAGCAGAGACCATCCCAACATGGCCAACCAACAGGAAAGAAGTCAACTTACAACCAAAACATCCAAAAAAAGGTCAACTCACAGCCAAAGCTCACATCGGGTAATTAAGGCCAGGCCAGGCAAGGTCAGGTAAGCTCAGCTCATCAGCATGCACGCTGCGGGACCAACATCGGCGCAGCAGCCATCAGGAACTCATGCTTATTCATTTTCCTCTTTTTTTTTTACTTCTCTTTTCCTTTCTTTTCCAAACAACTTACTTTCCGAAGCATAAAAGCGAGAGGGAGGAATGAATCGAGGGAATAAATGAAACAATGGGAGAGAGAAAGAGATGGAAGACGAGGGATGAAACAGAAATAGCAATGAATCGAGAGAATAACTGAAACACTAGGAAAGAGAGGGGGATAGAAGACGAGGAATGAAACAGAAATAGCAATGAATCTAGAGAATAAATGAAACACTGAGAGAGAGAGATGGAAGACGAGGAATGAAACAGAAATAGCAATGAATCGAGAGAATAAATGAAACACTTGGAAAGAGAGAGAGATGGAAGACGAGGAATAATACAGAAATATCAATGGATCGAGAGAATAAATGAAACACTAGGAAAGATAGAGAGATGGAAGACGAGACATAAAACAAAAATAGCAATGAATCGAGAGAATAAATGAAACACTAGGAAAGAGAGAGGGATAGAAGACGAGGAATGAAACAGAAATAGCAATGAATCGAGAGAATAAATGAAAGACTGAGAGAGAGAGATGGAAGACGAGACATAAAACAGAAATAGCAATGAATCGAGAGAATAAATGAAACACTAGGAAAGAGAGAGAGATGGAAGA
The DNA here is from genome assembly GCF_042767895.1 of Penaeus vannamei. Taxonomy (NCBI): domain Eukaryota; kingdom Metazoa; phylum Arthropoda; class Malacostraca; order Decapoda; family Penaeidae; genus Penaeus; species Penaeus vannamei. The sequence goes on along the minus strand of NC_091574.1, from coordinate 22,972,782 downwards.
CGAGGA
>NC_091574.1:22965276-22967776 GCF_042767895.1 Penaeus vannamei | reverse complement strand
TTTTATTAATACTGCTCTCTTTACCTGCGACAGTCTCTAAATCGGTAAATAAATCCACATTTCTTACTGATACAAAAATGCACAAATCACCACATTTGGCTCAACAACACCGGAACATATTTCCTTTGGACCCACAACACACACGCAAAAAAACAAAAACAAAAACAAAATAAATACAGAAGAACAGAGAAAAAATGAAAAGAAACACACACGAGCAAAATAAATAAATAGATAAAACAGAAAATAAATACATAAGAATTGAGACAAAAGAATGAAAAGAAACACAAACATCCGTGTTATTTCGATTTCAAACACGAGCTTCACCTTCAGCTATCTTAATGGCGTTTCCCAACAAGAATTTCCTCTTTCAACTTTTTTCGATTTTCGTGTTCCTTCTCGCATTGCTGCTGTGTTTCATTTCGTAAACGAGGTCGGTATAGCGTTATTAACCGTCGCCATAAAATGAAAACGGAATAAAATAAATGGCTTCAGGTATATTAAACTCCATTGCATGTTCCCTTTCGCGCCAATTTTAGAAACGGGTGTGAAGTCAAATTGCCGAATTCACCGCTAACTTCTGTCACGAGTAATTATGAATACTCGCACTGGAAACAGAAACAAGAATTCGTGTGAATTTCAGATACCCAAAATTAAATACAGTAGAATGGAAAATAACGAACATTTAAAAAATTAGGAACCAGTCTATGAAAAAAAAAAATCGTGTTTTAATTCCGAACAATTTCCCCGAGTATAAATAAAATTCAATTCATGATTCAAACGCAACACAATGCATCTTTAAGGCCAAAAGCTGATCCATAGTGGCGGCGAATATTGCCAAGCACTCGGGAATTAAAATAAAAAAGAGAGAGAAAAAAACGAATATAAAACGCCGCCAATATTATTCGTTCCTATGAAACGCCGCGGCTAATGAGTGTGAGAGACGCGAAATATAACGACCGTCAACCTGCGACTTTTTCATTTTCTTTTACTTTCATTTTTTAAAAGAACTTTACGCCTCAAAAACATTCTTGGGTCAAACTTTGCGTCTCTGACATTCCTGCTGCGTTGAGGTTTTATTTTTTTTCTCTCTCTATCTTCATCTTTATGTTTTTTTCTTTTTATTTACTTATTTACAAATTTTCTAATTTTTCTTATCTGCTATCGTATGTTTTCCTATATTTTTATTTTCTAAATCAGATCTTCGTTTGTCGTTTTTTTTATGTCTGTTTGTCTGTGTCTCGGTACCTATCTCTCTTTCTCTGTTTGTATCAGGATCTACGAATTCTTTCTCCCACATTTTAAAGTCCTTTAAGTGATCATAAACATACCACTCCCGCATGCCTTTACAATGACGCGCACATACACACGTACGGATACACACACACACAAACATACACACACACACACACACACACACGTCATATAAACTTTTTTGTTACTCAGTGTCAGTCTCTCTCTCTCTCTTTCTCTCTACACACACTCACACTCTCATTCTCATCCTCTCTCTATCTCTCTCGCAAACAACACACCTCTTACTTTCAACAAATCAATAATTATATAGAGTTATATACCAAACAAATCCACTTCATTACAAATACAGATTTTATGCATACATGTTAATTCATTTGCTGCAGAATTGGCTATTTTTTTTAAAGTATAACCCAATTTTTTTCGTCCTATCGTAGAACTTATAACACAACTGTGCATTATTTTGTAGTACGTGGAGTATATTCACCTAACTTACAATGAGTGGCACACGGACGGCTCTCAAGGTACTGAGTGTGCATAGACATACCAGCTACCTCTCCACGTGAACAGGTCAGAGCATTGGAGTCCTGACGACGGGAGCAGACAAGTAGATAAATATAAATATAAAGGTAGAGAGAGGTAGAAGAGAGAGAGAGAGAGAGAGAGAGAGAGAGAGAGAGAGAGAGAGAGAGAGAGAGAGAGAGAGAGAGAGAGAGAGAGAGAGAGAGAGAGAGAGAGAGAGAGAATGAGAGAGAGAGAGAGAGAGAGAGAGAGAAAGAGAGAAAGAGAGAAAGAGAGAGAGAGAGAGAGAGAGAGAGAGAGAGAGAGAGAGAGAGAGAGAGAGAGAGAGAGAGAGAGAGAGAGAGGAGAGAGAGGGGAGGGAGGGAGGAAGAGGGAGAGAGAGGGAGAGAGAGAAGGAGAGAGAAAGGGAGGGAGGGAGGGAGAGGGAGAGGGAGAGAGAGAGAGAGAGAGAGAGAGAGAGAGAGAGAGAGAGAGAGAGACAGAGAGAGAGAGAGAGAGAGAGAGAGAGAGAGAGAGAGAGAGAGAGAGGGAGAGAGAGAGAGAGAGAGAGAGAGAGAGAGAGAGAGAGAGAGAGAGAGAGAGAGAGAGAGAGAGAGAGAGAGAGAGAGAGAGAGAGAGAGAGAGAGAGAGAGAGAGAGAGAGAGGGAGAGACAGAGACAGAGAGACACAGACTAAAGGCTCTAAAGATACTGAGTGTGTAGAAGTTAGTTCACCCTCTCGGCGAACGGAC
>NC_091574.1:22947776-22960276 GCF_042767895.1 Penaeus vannamei | reverse complement strand
GAATGGAAAAGATACAAGCTATATCGGAAAGAAAGACTTATTTGAAGACAACGCCATGTGTTACCAGAAGCGCGACAGAAAGCAGCAAAGATAATGCCTTGATCAAAAAATATTAGCTGATATTATGGTAAATTTTCGCCGGGGATTTAAATGTCACAGTGAACAGCTGCTCTTCACACTTTCCTAATACTCGCTGACAAAGGCGTTCTGCGCCAAGTTGCACAATCCTCGGGACTGTGTATGAATATAAATATACTGTATTTAAATGTACACACACACACACACACACACACACACACACACACACACACACACACACACACACACACACACACACACACACACATATATATATATATATATATATATATATATATATATATATATATATATATATATATACACACATATATTTGTGTGTGTGTATGTGAGTGTGTGTGTGTGTATGCATATATATAAACATACGTATATATATACATATGTATATATATACACGCTCACACAAACACACACACACATATATATGTATATGTGCGTGTGTGTGTATGCGTACTTCATATATATATATATATATATATATATATATATATATATATATATATATATATATATATATATATATATATATATATATATATATAGATGTATATATAAATATATAATATAGTGCGTGTGCATGTCTATTGCATCTATCATTACCCTCAGCAGCAGCATCGCTCTCCGCCCCGAGTGTCCTCCCGGCAGACAGATCGCCCGACCGCCTTCAAAATTCCCCGCCCTAAACTGGCTCCAAATCATTTATTCAGGAAGCTATTGCCCTCGAGTCCCATGGCAATTCCAGACGCAAAACGCCATATGTGATCAGCCATCTATTATGCCCAAAGAATGTTCCGATAGAGAAATCGTGAGGGCGGGACAGGGAAGAGAGACGGGGAATGAGGGAGAGGGAGAGGGGGAGGAAGTAGAGCACGAGGATAAAGAAAAGAAAAAAGAGAGAGACAGATCGATATATCGATAGACAGGCAGATAGATAGATAGACTCCTCGCTCGTCTAGGTTCTTCTCGCTCTCCTGTATCTTTTCCTCTTTCTCTTTCTCTCTCGTTCTCTTCTTGTCTCAATGTATGTATGCGTGTGTGTCTCTCTCTTTCTCCCTCTGTATGTATGTATGTCTGTCTCTCTCTTCCTCTGTATGTCTGTCTCTCTCTCCCTCTGTATGTCTGTATGTCTGTCTCTCTCAATCTCTCTTTCATTTCCTTCTCCCTCTTTCTCGCCCTCTCCTTTACCAGGCCCTTCGACTTGCTCTCCCTCCTTATCTCCCTCCTTCACCTCGGCTCTCCAAATTTCCTTCCTTCCCCTCCTCCCTGCCCTCACCTGAACGCGGGGCACAATTAGCGAGCGGCCCTCAAAGACGTAATTAAGCTACTAATTAGTGACGACAGCGAGTCACCCATCATCAAAAACGACCTCCTCTTGTCATGATGTCGCGTGTCGTCGTCGTCGTCGTCTTCGCCTTCGTCGTCGTCGCCTTCGTCGTCGTCGTCGTCGTCTTCGCCTTCGTCGTCGTCGTCATCGTCGTCATCGTCGCCGGGGTAAAAGTGAACCCATTTCTATTACTCCTTAAAAGCTTCCTCACCGCGACGCTGATTTAATTTCTCCGAGAGGTTGTCGGATAATTAGCGGAGGGCAAAGTCATTTGATGTAATTAACTGCCACCTGCCTGCCATTCGACCCCACTGTTTATTATCTAAACCCGTCCTAATATCTTCATAATGCTAATGAATCATAATAATCAATGCCCGCGCTTCAACGACATGCGCAAGCCAGGTCGCTTCCTCTTGAACATTTCCCAAAGAGCTTCCTCCGGGTCGTATATTCTCGGATACTACTCATTTCCTCTCGATTCACGACCCGCGGCATCGTCCGTAATAGGTGGGAGATGGAGGAGATATTGAGAGATACGTCGGGGGATGAAAGAGATTCTGAGGGACGTGTCAAGAGGCGCGCACGTCTCGTCTGGGCGGAGGAGGAAATCTCGTTTTCCTTTTCTTTTTTTTCTCTCTCCATTTTCTTTCCTCGGGATTTCAATTATGCGTGTCAACAGAGTTATGAGGCTTCCTTTTACCTATTTGCACGTCTAATGAATTCCAAGTGTATGCTAATGATGTTTTTTACTCAAATGCCAGCATAATATTACGGAAATACCAAGGATATGTCAACAAGACCCACATTTATGGGTAAGAATATATCAAAAGAGCGCAGTCGAAGGCTTGTGAAGAGATAAGTACGTCGCATGGAACCTTTAAAAATAATCCGAAAAGGATGAGTGAATCTACATGGCTATGAACAGCGAAGGACGCGCAGCAGACACACGTGGGCGGCAGACACACAGGGTTGTGGGCGGCGAACCTTGCTCAAATATGGGTCAGGATCATGAGGTATGGGCGTGCTTCTGGGGGATGGGTTTTTGCCCCAGACCCTCCCCCCCTATCCCCCTCACACACACGCTTGTCCCCTGAATAATTCGCTTCGCTCTGTTGCCTATGCGTAGAGATACAGTTTTGCGATCAGTATTGCATGATTATCTCGTTACGTGTTAATTTCCTCGTGTTTCGCTTCTAGTTTGTCTCCCTCTCCCTCCTTCCGCCGTGCTTCTCTTCTCTTCGGTTCCATCTCCGCATATTCCTTCCTCTCAGCTTTACTTCCCCTTCCCATCTCCGTCTCTCCCTCTCCATCTCTCTTTAACGCCGCCTCGCCAACCGCTACACCCGCTTCCTACGCCGCGCACCAAGGGGGAGAAAACACAGCCTCTCAATCAAGCCAATTGCCGCGAATCCAACTTTGCTTAAAAGAGAGAGAGAAAAAAAGTCAATACAATCTTCGCGCGGTGACTATGCCTCCTATCTTCGCGTCTCTCCGCAATTCCATCTTCATTTCGCGCTGGAAATGTGATCTGTGGCGAGGAGGTCATTTTCGCGAGCTGATTGACGCGCGGGGAAAGTTCGGCAACTTCGCGAGGAACAATTACCTTCCTGTTTTCAAAAAAATGGGACAGACAGACTGACGTACAGAGCAGGATTGCCAACCTCACCGAGGTCACGCAGCGCAGGACTGCATGACTCGAACACCGGGTATTTGATCTATATTATCATCTTAGGATCGGACATTAGTTTGTAGGTGATTATTTACCAAGGGACTATATATCCGATGGACTCTCTCTCTCTCTTTCTCTCTCTCTATATATATACATATATATACACACATATCTATGTATATATATGTATGTATATATATATATATATATATATATATATATATATATATATATATATATATATATATATATATTACACAGACACACACACACGCACACCTTATACATTACCCAGGGGACCCGAGTTACGCATATTCATATCAACCACTGGTCGATGTGGGTGACATATTGGTACTGTTCTAAATGCAATAACTGGTGGTTATCAACAAGTTACTAAGCGGAGGAAGTAGGAAAACGCACGTCAGTTAGCAATAACGATGAAATGTCCAAAACATAAGAAAGGGAACAGCGCCAATTCTAAAAAAAGAAAGGGGGGGGATCTAACAAAACATGGCCGCCACACTCGCCGTCCAATCCTTACTAATGCAATGAAACGGTGACCGACTCTGTTCATACTGTGGCAGAAATTAAAACGTCAATTTAGAACGATCCTCCTTCTGTAAATCAGCTAAACCAAGTCCAACTGAAATCCGGTCACTGTATTGCTGTAATGGAATGCTGTTAACCTCAAACAGGATGTGTGAAATATACCAAGCTAGAAAAAAAAGAAAGTGCCAATATTCGTTAAAAAAAATCGAGAGGCAATCATTTCCCGAGGACCTGAAGGACTGCCAGCCTCGTAGACACAATAAAAAACAATCTGTCAAGCTCACCGCCGCAAAGAAAAAGACCCATAAAAATCTGCCAGCTTCGGCCTGACAGCGCAAGGGCAACAGCAATCGCAGCGGCACCGCGGCCTCGCAGCCTCATCCATCAAGGAGCCAGAGACCCCAACCTCGACGCTACAGCAGGAACACTTGAAGCTTGCAAGAGACAAAAAGGCAGCTGGCACGCTCACAGTCGGCTCTGTCAACATGGCAAACAATCCCGGACTGAAGAGAAACGCAACATCTCTTCTGTAAATACGAAATAACAAAAGGTATCGATGCTCGATATTCCTCTCGTCTCCGCCCTTCCGTCACAGGGGCTGCGGAGGTCCTTTATGCCGAGCTCTTTGGGGTTCGCGAGTTTTGTTTTGTCTCGAGCCAGCGCGGAAGAGGAGGAGGTAATCTCGGATATGGATATTCATGCGGCCACGATTGCGCGCGGCTCTGAATGCACGGCTGCGGGTATGAATGTGCGGATAAGAGTGAGTTTTCGGAGTATTCAAGTATTCCTGAATAGGAACGGCTGAAAAGATGTACATTTACAGACTTAGCAAGGCGCGTGCAGGAATGTGCACACATGTAACAATGTTTGCATTATGTTATGTCTATGAATGTGCGCGCTGCAGTTTTTGTATAAGCATGCTCGTTAACATAAAGACGTCACGCACTCATGCATATTTGCTGATAGGTATATATCGTACATGTAGTATGGACATGCGGAGTTACCAATACAAGCAATAGTTGAGGAATGCAGCACGCATCGGTCTCCCTCATGAAGGGCGGCTACGTGTCAGCCCGTGTACACAAGCAACTGTGCAGGGGATCTATTGCAACACCGCGACGCTCCGACTTGACACGTCCGAAATTTTGACTCCCTCCATCGACCCCCGACATAACGATCGTGCAGATTATCGTGCCCAGTCACCCCGCGCCGCACGGCCATACATCTGGCAACGGTTCTGAGATCCATAATGTGATTTATAAGGCCCATATACCGTGTCCAGCTCTCGGGTAATGCGTCGGGGTGCGAACAGGGCCACGTCGATACGAGCCACAGGTAAAGCCCTCACAAAGGACGCGAAGGGCGAGGGAATGTCTGCGAAGAGGCGGGCGTGAGGACGAGGTGAGGTCGGCTTCCCTGAGCGAGGGCGGAGGGCGGGCAGGCAGGCAGGCAGGCAGGCGGTGCAGCAGCCAGCCGACCGCCGCGACCTGTAGTCCTGTCAATACAAAGTACAGCCTGCACGCCCTCCCATATTTCTCCCCGTCTCCCTCCCGGCCCGAGTGTCGTCCCGCAAAAACGATAACAGTTCATTGGCTAATGATAGTCTCCCGGTGACACACGCACGATAATAACGGGCGTCGGGGAGGATAACTCACGCCTCACGGGCGGGACATAACATAGCAACACAGCCCCCAACGCCCGTGCCGAACGCGCCAGTAACGACGGGTAACACTGCCGCCCGCCACCGCCCACGCCGCCGCCGACCGCAACTTCGGGCCAGAAATGCTTTCTGTTTCCAAACGACTATCCCGAAAATTATGAATTGAAAGTCCTTACTAAAGAATTAATTTTGGTTCGGTAATAGGAATAATAAAACGACCGAAAAACAATATTTTGATGAATGTGAACTGTATTCCATTTGTGTTACGATATAATATCCCGCGGACCTCCGAGCAGAATTCAGACTCGGCAGAAAACAACGCTGGATAAAATGAAATCGGGAAATTTCAATAAGCTTAAATCCTCTAGACAAACACACTAGAAAACCGACATACTTCAATAACTACATTAATTTACCATTCACCCCCACCAAAAATATAACGAAATACTTCCTTTATTCATCATTATTCTAATAAATCCACCAAATAGCATTATCCATACCTGCCCGATGCGTGCGTAAAGATTTAAGCAAAACCTAAAACTGGAACAGCGATCTCTGTATCATCTATTATGGCCAGTCCGCTCCAATGTGCAACGCGGACACCTGCACACGAACGATTTTCCTTTTATTTTCTTATTTCTGCCATCTTTTTTATCTCTCTTTATAGCGCAATCTATCGGGAATTGCTTTTCGGTTATATGTAGGTCAGCGCGTCCGTCTCGTGGATAATCTGCGACTCGGATTTCATTTACGGGATCATTTCGTCCGTTTCGTCCAATCCTTCCTCGTTCGCGTGAAGACCGACTCTCTGTCTGGCTGGCTGGCTTTGGCTGCGTGTGTCAATGTGTTTCTCCGTCTCACTTTCTCTTTCTGTATGAGTTCTTATGTATGGTGTACATACATACATACATATATATATGTATAATATATATACATATATATCATGTATAGTATATACAAACACATATGTATACTATGTATAGACATATGTATTATATATGTACATACACTGTGTGTGTGTGTTTGTGCGTGCTCCGGTACTAAGCAGCCTCACAGAAAGTACAAAGTCGCTCACCCCAAATCCCTTCCGCACGCGCGCAAGCACACCCTCACATACCCACGCATTCCGACGAGAACGCAGCCACGCATAAAACCCCCGCCGTGCACGTTCGGCCGCAGCGTCAATACAGCAACAGCGCCATACGTCAGGCGCCGCGTCCGACGAACACAAAACGCTCGTCCACTTAGAATTACGACTTTCATATTGGCTGGACGACCGGGCTAAGAAATATCACACGAGCCATAAAAATTCCCAATACACAATTCCCATTTTTCCCGGGCGTTGTTTGCACTCTCCTTCCTCTGAATAATTTACTTGATCGCTGTTATAGAGCTGTTTCAGGTCCTCGGTCGTTGGGCAGTTAGCTCCGCGATGACCCATAGTGGTTCATGTATTGTTGTTACTGTTGTTTTTTTCGGTTTTTGTTTCATTGTATTTGTGTATGTACCTTTTCTGTATCTTTGTATTTCTTGTCTCTTCTGTTTTTGTGCATGTGTTGTTGTTGCTGTTGTATTTTTTGCTTTTTTTGTTTCTTCCTTGTCTTTGTGTTTGTACCCTTTCCCTGTACGTTCCTTGTCTTCTGTTTTGTTCAACTGTTTTATAATTTTGTCCCTGTGTTTGCCTTGTATTTATCTGTTACACTTTCAATATCGTTGTTCGTTTCTCTACATTTCTTTCTGTCAATCTGCCTGCCTTGTCCCTCTTCTCTTCTCTCCCTCTCCCCCTCTCTCCCTCCACCTCAAACGACCTGCAACCAACCAGCAGAGTCGAGCAAGAAAACCCAGCAATCAAAGCGCGCGGACACACAAATCGATTGAAAACACACGCCTAATGGCCACAGTTCAATCCTCGCGGGCGGCCAGGCAACACCACGAGCCACCCCCCGCCCCCACCCTCACCCCCCACCGCCCTACTGGAAAAACGTGTCCAATACTCATATCGTTGTCACTCCTTGGTCTTTTCATCGGGACACTTAGCACGCAACTCGACGGAACACTCGGCGCTTCAGGAATGCAATATTACTTAAAACGTGACCCTGATTTAAAGAACTGGAACACGACGCGGTGGAAGTCGAGACGGCCGCTTCTTCCACGCATTTGAAATTTGGTGGCACACGGTATCAACGTTGGAACTTCTCCATTACATAAGTCTGATATATAAGTGCAATCCGACACGAGATGCTTATGATCCTCCAATACATTGAGAATGCAAGCCTGGTATGCAACTCAAAACGGTAGACCAATAAATAGCAACAGTATAACACTTGAAGCATTCAGAATATAATCCTGATATATATGCAAAACATCTCAATGCTTACAATCCTTTAAGCATGCCAGGAAACGTAAGCCTGAAATATGCATTACAACAAAATACCCACAAACTTATACGTATCAAGAATGTAAGCCTGACATATGCATAACGCACAAACACCCACAAATCTTGAGACATCAAGAACTTAAGCCTGATATAATACACAATACCCAAATACCCACAAATCTTCAGACATCAAGAACTTAAGCCTGATATAACACACAATACCCAAATACTCACAAATCTTTCAAGATATCAAGAACCCAAGCCTGATTTACCAACCAAGCCATCCAGAACGCGACCCTCACATACTGTATCGCCCGCCGTGACACTCACAGTCTGCCAATCAACATCGATCAATATATCTCACACTGGAGCTTCCGTCACAGCGAGAACCCACGAGGAGGACGGAGGAGAGTCGAGGAGAGTCGAGGAGAGTCGAGTGCCAACAACCTCTGTGACTCTCCTTCGGGCACTTCATCCGGGAGACTTGCGAGGCGGTTGGAGGTGGGAGGAATGGTGATGGTGGTAATTGCCGACGTGGAAGCTGCCATGGTGAGGGCGGCGGGCGGGTGGGATGGTGCGAGGGGCGATCGTGAGGGCGTGGTGTCGTCCATGAGGGTGGTGTGGCTCTGGTTATTTACTGGTGATGTTTGTGGTGAAAACTAATGATAGTGGTGGTGGTGATGGGAATAGTGGTGGTGGTGATGAAGATGATGGTAATGACGATGATGATGATGGTAATGATGATAATGATGAAGATTATGATGATGATGAGGGCAATGATGATGATGATGATGGCGGTGATGGTGGTAGTGATGATGGCGATGGTAATGATATAGATGCTGAAGTTAAAGAAGTTGAAACTTGAGTTGAAACTTGAGTTGATGTGCGGAAGGGAATAACATAAATGTTGATAGTACTAGTGTCACTGTTGGTGGTAGCGACAGCGAGGAAGGCGGTGCTAAGATACCAGAAACTCGAGCATGTGGACAATGGTATCGATGATCCCGACAGAAATGACAATAATGACGATCGCGTAACTGACACGGGCTACACCGGCGAGAGATAAGGTCAAAGGTAAATACAGACACTGCGAGAGAAATGTTTTAGACGCAGAATGTTATGGAAAATATCACGTCTTTCCTATGATTGCTATGGTTGCGTTCCCTTCCCCTCCCCCTCCCCCTTCCCCCTCGTCTCAAGGCAACAAGCCACCATCCCTTCACACTTATCAGTAACACTATCCACACTAAAATATTTGAGTCAAATACAATAAATAAAGATACGCATATCACTCTAATAAATACAATACCAGTCACTGCATATTGCACACAAACATGCACAAAGACACACACGCCCGCACACACACACACACACACACACACACACACACACACACACACACACACACACACACACACACACACACACAACACACACAACACACACACACGCACACACACACACACACACACACACACACACACACACACACACACATATATATATATATATATATATATATATATATATATATATATATATATATATATAAATACACTCATATTTAGCCTCACAGCACGTGCAACTGTCCCTCTCCCACGGCCCCCTCGCGCCCTTCTTCACCTCCAGTGCAACATATTTTCAACAAAACTAACAAAAGCATAAACCTTTACACGATAATAACTCGAATTCGTCCACTTCTGTCTCGTCAACCCAACAGTGGAATATATTTTGTAGTTTGGACACGTAAGCCTACGTTAATGCAAGGTGAAAACATTTTATTTTTAACTCAACACTGGCGCTCTTGTTTTTGTGTTCGACTTGAGTTTGCTCGTCGGATTAAGATAAGCCACTTCATCCGATACTGAAGTACCAAATTACATCTAATTTCTTAATTAAAAGCTTTTTTTTCCATACAGTTTAACAAAGATGTTTTGATAATGAGCGTTCGTGAACACAAACACATTTGCTTATGCACAGACATACAGTGTGTCTGTGCATAAGCAAATGCATGTGTGTTTTATTTAATATATTATCACAGCATTTATATATATATATATTGTCATTTAATTTTAATATTTATATATATATATATATATTATAATTTCATCATCATCATCATCATCATCATCATCATCATCATCATCATCATATTATTATTATTATTATTATTATTATTATTATTATATATATATATATATATATATATATATATATATATATATATATGAATTTATTCACTATAGATTATTCAGTCTTTATCAAAATGTTTACAAGAATAAACAAAAGAAACCCAGGCGGAGAGATTACCTCCGCCGAAAACCGCGCACAGAATCCTCATTTAATCCGAATCATTCCTCCCAAAGCAAGAACCCCCCCCCCTCTTTCCCCCCCCCTGCTTTCCGACGCGGCGCCCCAGACCCGTCCTCCGTCCCAGGCCCTCGCGGAGTCCTTTCCCTCCCGCGTCCGCCTCGAGGAGTCCGAGCAAGAAGACCCCACGAGAACTTTTTCCTCAGACGAGAAGTTTTCCTGCGAGTTCCTCTCTTTTTTCCCCTTGGTCGTCATCGTCTCCGCTGTATCCAATATCGAGCCTCCGACGGAAAACATTCTTGAAGGAAAATATTCTTGCAGAGATCTGGCGGACTTTTGCTTTGTATGTTTGTTTGTTTGCTGGATCACTGCCGGCGCGCTGGGACTCCTCTTCTCTTCCCCCCTACATTCCCTCTCTCTCTCCATTCTCCCATTCGCTTATTGGCACATCCTCCTACATTCCTTCTCTCCTCTCTCCTTTCCTCTCCCCCATTCACTCACTGCCACTCCTTCTCTTCTCTCCTCTTCTCTCTCTTTTTCACTCACAGGCACCTCTTCTCTCTTCTCCTTTTCCCCTTAAAATTGTCTCCCCTCTCTACCCTTTCCTCACCGCCAACTCTTCTCTTCTCCCTTTTTCATCTCTTTTCTCCACTCTACTCTTCCTTTATCACTTTTCTCCCCTCGTCTTCCCGTCCCTTCATTTCCTCTCTCCTCTCTCCCCTTCCCTTACAGGCACCGCTTTTCTACTCTCCTCCCCCCTTTCCTCTCTCCACTTCTTTCTCCCCTTCCCTCACAGGCACAATTTTTTTCTCCTCTCTTCCTCTTCTCCTTTAGTCTCTTCCCTTCCCTCACTGGCACCTCTTCTTTCCTCTCCTCGCCTCTCCCTTTTCCTTTCTTCTCTTCCCTCACATGCACCCCTACTCTCCTCTTCTTCCTCCCCTTCCCTCATCCTCTCCCCTCCTTTCTCTATCCCTTTGTGAGGTCGACGTGAGTCCCCGTGACCTTGTTCTGAACCCACCTTCCTGCGTGACCTGTCAGGGACCTGCCAGATCCAGCGGGTGAGCGGGTAGTCTAATATTACCACACGTAGGTCGCTTTCTTGTCACTTTGTCTGCGTCTTTTGGATTCTGGATTTTTAAAATTCTCTCTGTCTCTTTCTCTCTCTCTCTGTCTACCCCTCTTTCTCTCCCCCCCCCCCTCTCTCTCTCTCTCTCTCTCTCTCTCTCTCTCTCTCTCTCTCTCTCTCTCTCTCTCTCTCTCTCTCTCTCCTCTTCTTCCCTCCCCCCTTATTCCAACTTTTCGTGAAGGTATGTCCGCTCCTATATAGTGATATATCAGTAATAATGTATAAAAAAAACGAATCTAGCACATCTCAAGTAAATCACCAAGAACCGCAAGTCACGCCATGGAATTAACAACAGACACACTAAGACAGCATAAACAGCAGCGACAACAAAAACAGCGAGGGGAATAATAGAGACAAAGTACCCAATTGTGACATTAAAGTAAGGCGAAAAGAAGCTACAAGAGGACCATATGTGTGTGTGTGTGTGTGTGTGCGTTTGTGCGTGTATGTGTGTGTGTGTGTGTGTGTGTGTGTGTGTGTGTGTGTGTGTGTGTGTGTGTGTGTGTGTGTGTGTGTGTGTGTGTGTGTGTGTGTACGTGCATGTGTGTGTGTACGTGCGCGTGTATGTGTGTGTTTGTGTGCATACGTGTGTGAGTGCGTGCATGTTTGTGTGTGTACGTACATGCGTGCGTGTGTGTGTCCGCGCGTTCTAATGGTGTATGTGTCCGTTGTCCGTATGTATGCATGTGTACGCTCATGACCCCCCTCCCCTCCCCCACCCCCTCCCTCGTTAGGCTCAAGGTCTAAACAATGAGCGGGCGCCACTTGTCGCAGATTCTACGCCCACCATCCGCCCGTTATAACATTCATTCATAACTCTTGAAAAATACAACTCGATATTTTTTTTTCTGCGAGTGTGCGGAACGAGAATAAAATTTATGACGGAAGGGAGATCTACGGTTAGAAATAAATGATATATATATTCCATTTTATCATATATTTCAACAGATCTAAAATTGTCACCCATTTTTTTTCTATTCGCCACTTGAATTTGTTGCGAATTTGAGGGAGGTCTGATGAAACGCGTGGTGTGAATTCGCTTCGGCTGTTTGTCCTTTTCGTGCAATTCTATTTTATTCTATTATTTTATTTTTCATTATTCATTTATCTATTATTTTAAAATGCATTTATCTTCTCTTTTTGTGTGCTTTCTCTTTTCAGAATGTGATTAGGCATGAGATAACAAAACACACAGACAGACAGACAGGCAGACAGAGACAGACAGACAGACAGACAGACAGACAGACAGACAGACAGACAGACAGACACACACACACACACACACAAACACACACACACACACAAACACACAGACACACACACACACACACACACACACGCACACACACACACACACACATATAAACCCAAACCATGCTTAAAACC
>NC_091574.1:22937431-22939776 GCF_042767895.1 Penaeus vannamei | reverse complement strand
ATATTATGATATCATTATCATTACTGTTGTTATTATAATTATTACCATTATCATCACTATCATTATTATCATTACCATTATTATTATTGTTATTATCATTATGATGATGATGATAATAATGATAATAATATCAATGATGGTGATGATAACAATGATGATAATAATAACAATAATAATAATAATAACAATAATAACAATAATAATGATAAAAACAACAGTAATAATAATAATGATAATAATAATAGTAATAGTAATAATCATGATATTACTACTACTTTTAATAATAATGATAATAATAATAATAATTCTAATAATAACGATGATAATTGTGGAAATAATGATGTCGATGATGATGGTGATTGATGGTAATGATAATAATACTAATGATAATAATTAAAATAACAGCAAAAACAACAACAATAATAAACAAAATGGATAATGAAAAAATGAAGATTAACAACAAATCAGCACCACTTTCGTTCAGCATCGTTGTAAACACCCCCACCCATTCCTCTCCCTTCTAATCCCCCCACCCTTGGCCCCTCCCCATCCCTCCCCATCCACCTGCCTACTAACCCCCCCCCCACCTTTGGCTCCTCCCCTCCCCCTCCCTACTAACTCCCCACACCCCATTCCCCCATCCCTAACTCCCCCACCCGCGACCCCTCCTCCTCCCCCTCCCTACTAACCCCCCACCCATCCCCCCTCATCCGCGCCAGCCTCCAATACTCATCTCCGGACGTTTCCTTCGATCCAGTGACCTCTAAGCAAAGTCCCCGTGATGCAACCCTTTCCTGCAGGTCAAGGCTTCGGGGCCTGCCTTCTGGGGGGGGGGGGGGACCTCTGCCATATGATTTTTTTTTTTCTTTTTTTTTTTGTGGGAAGGGGGTTGGGTGCTGTAACGATGGTGATGTTTTTTCCTTAGTAATAGTGAGAGGAATGGTGGAGGTAGTGATGATGTTGATGATGATAATGGTGGTGGTGGTGGTGATGATGATGATGGTGATGATTGATGATGATGGTGATGGTGATTGATAATGATGATGTAGATGGTGGTGATGATGATGATAATTGATGATGATGATAATGGTGGTGGTGGTGATGATGATGATTGATAATGATGACGATGCTCATGATGACACAAATAACCTAATATTACAACTACCAACACCAATAACAACATCACTGATCAAACTCGTTCTGTACTTCCCGTATCTACCAATCCCTCTTTCGTTCTCTTACCTCTTTCCCACTTTACTTTCTTCTATTTCGAAAATGGTAACATTAGACCAACAATCATATCGGTAATAAGTTTAGTATGATAGCCATTAGGCCTCAAAGCACAATACAGAATTGAAAAAAAAATCGCACACGTCAGAATGGAGGGAAGGTGGAATGCATCCGGCAGAGCTGTAAACAAGAGGCGGGTTTGTTTACACAATAAGGTCAAAATTTTGAGCTTTACCTGTAAATTCTCTTTCTTTCTTTTTCTCTCTCTTTGGCTTTTTCTCTTTCAGTCACTCTCTCTCTCTCTCTCTCTGGCTCTCCCTGTTTCTCTCTCTCTCTCTCTGGCTCTCCCTGTTTCTCTCTCTCTCTCTCTGGCTCTCCCTGTTTCTCTCTCTCTCTCTCTGCCTCTCCCTGTTTCTCTCTCTCTCTCTCTGGCTCTCCCTGTTTCTCTCTCTCTCTCTCTGGCTCTCCCTGTTTCTCTCTCTCTCTCTCTCTGTCTGTCTCCCTTTCTGGCACTTTCTGTCTGTCTCTCTCTCTCTGGCACTTTCTCTCTCTCTGCCTCTCTGTCTGTCTGTCTCTCTCTCTCTGGCTCCCTCCCTCTCTCTCTCCTTCCTTTCTTCTTTTTCTTCTATCTCCTCTTTTTCATCCTTTATCTCAATATTCCTATAAACTTACCTCGATTAGTCTATCTTTCCCTGTATTGTGGACTCATTTCCCTATCCTTCCCCTTCATTTGTCCATATTTATCATCTTTGTTCTCTCACTCTCTTCTCTTTCCTTTCCTTTCTCCCTCTGCCTCCCTCATTCGGAAGTACTTTCTCTCCACTCCACGAAGAGACAATTAGTCATCACTCCCTCTTCCTTTCATTTACACATTCTCTTGCATAATATTCACCATCTCTATTCTCTTCCATTCTACCCATTCGTCTTCCTCCTCCTCGTTCTTTCCCCTCCCTTCTCTTTCCTTTCCTTGCGCTTCGTTCTCTGTCTCCCTCATCCGGAAGTACGCTCCCCCCCCCTTTCCTCCCAGACCACGTGTGTATGAGGCAAGGTACTGTCCGCACGGAGGACGTAAATAAACTCTCTTCTCCCCTTCCTCCTTCTCCCCTCTTTTCCCC
>NC_091574.1:22924931-22932431 GCF_042767895.1 Penaeus vannamei | reverse complement strand
AGCTTCCCACCGGCGCGTCAGTCATCGCCTTTGAGTTATCGCTTTCGCCGCGTCAGCCGACGGTGTTCTCTCGGTCTGTCGGTCTCGTCTTTTCTCTATTTGGATGATTGTCTGTCTGTCTGTCTCTTTCTTTATCTGTCTATCTGTATTTCTCTCTCTTTCTATCAGTCTGTCTATCTCTATTCTCTCTCTTTTTATCAGAGTCTCTCTCTCTCTCACTCTCTTTCGCTCTTTCTCTCTCTCTCACTCTTTCTTTCGCTCTTTCTCTCTCTCTCACTCTCTCTTTCGCTCTTTCTCTCTCTCTCACTCTCTCTTTCGCTCTCTCTCTCTCTCTCTCTCTCTTTCGCTCTTTCTCTCTCTCTCTGACTTGTTTGATTTCTGAATTATTTCGTTTCCAGGAACGCTCTTTGCTTGCTCCTGTACTTGCCTATCTTTGAGCGACTTAATTGGGTCTTATTTTTCCTATTTTGATCTTGATTTTATTTCTTAATCAATAATACTCAATAACAACCAGTAGTTGAGCTTAATTAGAGTCTAATGTCATCCCAGTTATTGCTGAAAACACCCAAATATAATGTCAATAGAAATACTACTACTATTACTACTATTACTGCCAATAATAATCATGTGAAATAGTTAATAAGGCAAATGTCTGACAATAAAAATAAAATGTTCTTTTAACTGCCGTTGTCGATGTCATTATTGCTTCACTTTCCTCTGTCGATTGACATTACATAATCGCTGTCTCTCCGGGGTCAAAGGTCAAACTGCATTTCGCTGTCACTTTCAGTAATATAAAGGGCGGTAACTCTTATTAATACTTCGTTTGCTTATCACAGTCTTCATCATAGAGTTTTGATATCTGTTTCTACCAGTCTCCTTTTCTTTCTGTCTCCTTCCCCTCTCTCTCTTTCTGTTTCACTCCCCTTCCCCCTCTCTTCTCCCCTCCCCCTCCCTCAATTTGTCTATCCTCTTCCCCCACCCCTTCCCTCGCCGCCTCTCGCTCCTTCTCGCACAACCTCCCATTCATGAAATCAGAAGAAAACAAACAAACAGCAGTATCAACAACGAAAGCCACTACCACCCCTGCAACATGCAACATTGCAGCGTAAGACCCGCCGATAAGACCGGCATTGTGCATATGAATGAGAGCTCATCCCGCCCTGACCCGATTGCCTCGCGGGATGGCGCCCCATCCTTATGGCATTTAAAGGATTAAAAGGCTGCAATCTATAATTTGCAACGAGCGAGGCTGTTTCAGGTGACGCAGGTGTACGTCCGCTTGTTTATAGTGATTTATATATATATATATATATATATATATATATATATATATATATATATATATGTATGTATGTATATGTGTGTGCGTGTGTGTGTGTGTGTGTGTGTGTGTGTGTGTGTGTGTGTGTGTGTGTGTGTGTGTGTGTGTGTGTGTGTGTGTGTGTGTGTGTGTGTGTGTGTGTGTGTGTAATGTACATGTACATACACATATATTTGTCTACATATGTGCGTGTGTGTGTGTGTGGCGAGTGTTGCAGACGGGTGCTTATCGCTATGCACGGTTGCCTAATGGAGACCACGGTATCAACAGCACGCTATCGTCGGTGGATGAGCCAGGTGACGGATGAGTAAAGTGCAGATATCATGCCAGCCACTCATATCATTTTCATACATATATATATATATATACACGCACGCGCACACATTCGCTATATATATATATATATATATATATATATATATATATATATATATATATATATATATATATAATGCACACACACACACACACACACACACACACACACACACACACACACACACACACACACACACACACACACACACACACACACACACACACACGCACACCCACACAAACGCACACACACACACACACACTAGCGCACACACACACGCATGCACACACTCGCTATATATATATATATATATATATATATATATATATATATATATATATATATATATATATATATATATACATATATATACACATACATACATACATACACACACACACACACACACACACACACACACACACACACACGTGTGTGTGTATTTATTTATGCACACACAAACACACATATATGCACAGGCAGCTTTTTAAATATCTATGGGATGAGTGCGGTGAGTGGAAGTGAATCGGAATCTAATGCAAGTACTTTTTATGGTAGTAAAAATCGATGGACAAGAAGAAATAACAAGAAGAAACGCGAGAGAATAAAGATAAAATAACCTAAATGAATCACAGAGAATGAGAAAGAGAGAATTACACAAAAAACAAAAAACAAAAATGAGAAAGACCATATACTAAAAAGTATCAATAAACATAATAATATAAACATAAAAACAAAAATACAAACAAGAAAAAATCGAAAGAAAACGTAAATGAACGACGGAGGAGGAAAAGAAAGAAGGAAAACGGAGGTCTACAAAGCGGGAAACGAGAGCAAATCATTTTGTTGTTTTTTACGGGCATCGTTACCCCTTCACGCATAGGCAGACCTCGCTTTCGTTCCCGGAGTAAAACCAATACCAATTAAGGTACCACCACCGATACCGACACTACCACCGCCGCTACCAACACTACCGCCACCGCTACCAACACTACCACCGCCGCTACCAACGCTACCACCTCCGCTACCAACACTACCACCGCCGCTACCTCCGCTACCAACGTTACCAAGACAACCACCTCCGCTACCAACACTACCACCGCCGCTACCAACACTACCACCTCCGCTACCATCACTACCACCGCCGCTACCTCCGCTACCAACGTTACCACCTCCGCTACCAAGACTACCACCTCCGCTACCATCACTACCACCGCCGCTACCTCCGCTACCAACGTTACCAAGACAACCACCTCCGCTACCAACATTACCACTACCGCTACCCCCGCTACCACCTCCGCTACCAACGCAACCACCACCGCTACCAATGCTACCTCTACAGCTACCCCCGCTACCACCTCCGCTACCAACACTACCATAGCCTCGTGGTGTAATTCCACGTGGAATCCGCTTTTATTAACATTACTATAACGGACGCGATTATCATCATGGTTATTATACTTGCCGCTACAACGACTTAGGTCATCGTTGTAATTAATATCATAATTGCGCTACTATAATTTCAATTGTTATTAATAGGATCACAGGTACACGAGAAACTGTCACAGCTAGTCTTCCAGCATTACACAACCACCAAAGGACTATTACAACTATTACAACAAGAACTATTAGTAACCACCGGAACGACCATCTATAACTACCCTATTACTCATCCCTATTACTATCAAACTAGTGCTTCAACTTGGATAACTAGCCACGACGGCCAGGAATCCACATCCACAACAGCCATTTCTTCAACCCCCCCCCCCTTTCACCACCACAGGAGAACGGTTGACGGTTCTTTGCAAATTTGTTTATTATCAAACCACCAGACGCCGCGGTGGGGGGGGGGGGAGACGGGGGAGGGAGAGGGTGTTCAGAAGGGGTAATGCGGGTGAAAGAAGGGTATAAGAGAAGGGGAGGGGGGGGGGGCAGAAGAGGAGAGGTGGGGGGAGAAAAAGTGTGAATGGTTTGCTTTCCTAATTTCTATCTCTATTTCTTTTTTCTTTTTTTTTTTCTCTGTCTCACTCGCTCTCCCTCTTTCTCTCTCTTCTATATCCTTCCACCCCCCCCCGTCTCTCTCCCAATACCCTTTACTTTTTATTCCTCTTTCCTCCCCTCCAAATTCTCCCTCTCCCTCTCTCTCTTCTATATTCTTCGCCCCCCCCCCTTCTCTCCCAATACCCTTTACTTTTTATTCCTCTTTCCTCCCCTCCAAAAGCAATTTACATTCACGTCCTCGAAAAGTGTTCAGAGTTCACAAAACCATCGGCGTATTCGCGAACGTTATAAGAACGTTACCTTATCTTCGATCTCCAAGCTAAACGTTATTACCCAGGAAGACATATTGCAAATAATTTCTCGCTTCTCCACGTCTTCTTTTCTTTTTTTCTCTCTCTCTCTCTCTCTCCTTCCCCCCTTATCTCTCTCTCTACCCTTTCTCTCTCTCCCCTTTCTTTCTCTCTCTTTCTCTCTCTCCCTCCACCTCCCTCTCTCTCCCTCTTTATTCACTTTTCTCATCTCTCTTATATTTCTCCCCCTCTCTCTCTCCCTCTTTATTCACTTTTCTCATTTCTCTTATATTTCTCTTTCTCTATGCCTATCACATTATCACATCTCCTCCCCCTCTTTAACCCCGTCCTCACAACACATAAGCAACACGCGCACACACCCAACTCCGCAAATGGAAGTCTTCTGCAACCCAAAATACTTCCTCCAGTAACTAATTAAGGAAGGAGAGATTAGGGTAAGGGGAAATGGATATATATTTTTTTCTTCTTCTTCTTTCAAAGTTACAAATGACTGTGTCGTGGATTAGGCTTAGCTAATCCTAACGACACCCAGACTGGGAGTTAATCATGGGATCTGCAATAACTCTGGCTTAACTCTAAGCGTATGAGAAAAATACAGAGACAATGATAAAGGAAAAGATAATAGAGGAAAAGGTAAGACTGAGTTGAGTTTAATTTTTTTTTTAAGGTGTGGCTTTGATTCTCGGTCTGGCTAGATTTCTCTGATCATTATTAGTATCATCATCATCATCATCATTACTATCATTTTTGCAATCATCATTATCATTGTTTTTATTTTTGTTATTTTCGTTATTGCCCTTATCATTGATATTATCCTCATTCTTATCATTATCATTATTATTTCCATTCTCATTTTCCTTATCACTATCATTATTATTGTTATCATCATTATTCTGATCATCGTTACTATCATATTAATATCATTATTATCATCATTATCAACATTGTTATCATTATGGTCATCGTCATCATTGTTATTCTATCATTATCATCAATAATTATTTTTGACATTACTGCCATTATCAATACAGCATCATTATCATTATCTATCATTACTATTATTGTTGTCATTAATATCACTAATATTATTATTTATTACCATTTTTATAATTATCATTCTCATCAATATAATTACCATCAACACTATCAGTAACATTATCATTTTCATTATCATTATGATCACTATTACTACAAATATTATCATGAGCATTATCATTATCGTTATCACCAAAATCATCATCAATCTCATCATTAACAACATTACTGTTGTCATAACCACTACTGTAACTACTATTATCATCATCACTATTATTATTGTCATTACTGCCTACGTGCGCCTCTGATGACCAGGACAATAAAAAAGGTAAGCAGAATTTTTATTACTTTTTTTTTAATTTATTTTTCTATTTCCTTTTTCCTTTTTTTACGTGGTTTCCAGTCTTCCATCCTACCACTACAACGCCTACTGCTACAACAATTAGTCTACTACTACTATTGCTGCTACTAATCCGCCTCATAATCATTCTTTAACTATTCCTCCTCCTCCTCGTACAACAACAACTATTACTACTTCTATCGTGACTATTATTAATTACTATTACTACTACTACTATCGCGACTAAAACTATTACTACTACTACAACAACTACTACTACAACTACTACTATCCCGAATACAACTATTACTACTACTATCATTTACACTAATAATAATAATAATCGCCAGATTTTGAGATTACATATTCCTTCGACGATAAAGAGCTTACCAGGAAAAAAAAGTCTTTCGAGGTAACCTCCTTTTGCTCGTTCAACCTCGTCAAAGAAAACGAGGGGAGACGTTAGGGGTGGCTGATGTAAAAACGAAAAAAAATCATATATATTTTTTCCGGTGGCTAAAAGGGAAACGCGGGAGGGAGGAAGAAGCAAAATGAACGGGGAGGACCGAGAAACTGAACGGTAAAAGAGAGGAGGGACAAAGAGGGGTTAGTGAAAGAGAAGAGAGAGAGAAAAAAAAAGAAAAAGAAAAAGAAAACAAAAAACAAAACAGAAAGCGAGGATGAGTATGGTGAAAAAAGGGGGATAACACAGAGGGGCAAGGAAAAGGTCGAGACGAGGAAGGGAAAAGAGAATAATGGAGTAAAGAAAAAGAATAATAATCCCTCTCTCTAACTCTCCCTCTCCCTGCCTCCCCCCTCCCTCCCTCTCTCTCTCTCTCTCTCTCTCTCTGTCTCTCTCTCTCTCTCTGTCTCTCTCTCTCTCTCTCACTCCCTCTTCCGCTTGGGAGTAATAAGGTAAATGAATTGCCTTGTTTTATGAAGTATGCCAACGCAGCAGCATCCAGCATATGCCGTTGACCTGTCTGCCCGGCCATGACAGGTTACTGGGGCGGAAAGCTCTATCAGGAACACTTCTAGAGATAAAACAGTAGTACTGGACAATTCGTGTGATCCTGCCTTATGAACACGCTGAACTGTAGTGTTTGTCCTAATGTCACAAGTACATAGACATAATTCATGTAAATCAGTAAGTATGTAAATGTATGTCTATAGATACACACACACTCTCTCTCATTCTCTTTCACACACACACACACACACACAGACACACACACACACACACACTCACTCACACACACACACACATACACACACACACACACACACACGCACTCACACACACACGCACGCACACGCGCACACACAACAACGGGTCTGAAAGTACTCGCCATAATAAACTTGTTTACACACCGTACTTTTATGGCAGTCGTGAACCTTTCCCTCACTTCACGCCCTCCTACCCTTCTGCACTCACTCCCGCCCTGCACTTTCGATTTCCCTACGTGACGTTCCTTTTCGTTGCACGTTATTGCTTTGACTCTATCACTGTTTTTTTTTCATAGTTTCTCTTTCTCTCGGTCTCTCTGTCTCTGTCTCAGTCTCTTTCACGGTCTCTCGGTCTCTCATTTTATCTTTCTCTCATTCTCTCTCGTATTCTCATTTTCTCTCTCTCTCACTTTCTCAATCTCTCTCTCTACCATTCTCCCTCTCACTCATTCTCATTCTCTCTCTCTCTTCTTTTATGTTTTGTATGTGATAACAGTGGCTGATAATAACCTTCAGTATGATATGACGTTTAAATATTTTCCAAGGTATTTTTAACAACTACCCCACACTTACATGGACCGCGATCCCATTTGCGTTGAGGCTGCTTAAGTAAATGTTTTCTGTACCGGGAGTAAGTATGGTCGTTCTAGTTACTTTATGTGGGTGTGGAGGCGTCCCTGCTGCTGTTTAGCTTATAGGCCTATTCTGTATATGGAAAATACCTATGTATTTCTCATAAGCGCCCAGACACACAGAAATATCGTGTGTATGTGTGTGTGTGTGTGTTTATGTGTGTGCATATATATACATATACATAAATATGGATACATACATACATATACATATATATGTACATATATGTATATATATGTATATATATGTATATATAAATGTGTATGTATATATACACACACACACATATATATATATATATATATATATA
>NC_091574.1:22887431-22914931 GCF_042767895.1 Penaeus vannamei | reverse complement strand
GCTTCTGCCTTCCTCTGGTCTCATTAAACTGCCCGTTTGTGTCTGCTCTAATCATGACTCTGTAATTTCTGGATTGTGATTTTCATTAGTCGTCTACATCTATCTATCTATCTACATACATATGTGTGTAAGTTATGTGAAAGGAAATAAAGGTGATACACCTATACGCTCTAAATTAGGGGTCAGTTCTTCGAGCAAGTCACTCCGTCTTGCTTGTTCTTTGTCTAATTTCCTCAAGCTCCAAATCCCAAATATTCCTTCAGTTAGGATACCCTCAGCCTTGTTTCTTATATATATATATATATATATATATATATATATATATATATATATACATATGTACACACACACACACACACACACACACACACACACACACACACACACACACACATATATATATATATATATATATATATATATATATATATATATATAATGTACATATTTACATATATAAATATATAAACACACACACACACACATACATACATACATACATACATACATACACACATACCGATAATGTGCATGTGTGTGTGTATGTGTGTGTGTGTGTGTGTGTGTGTGTGTATGTGTGTGTGTGTGTGTGTGTGTGTGTGTGTGTGTGTGTGTGTGTGTGTGTGTGTGTGTGTGTGTGTGTGTGAGTGTGTGTATGTATGTATGTATGTATGTATGTATGTATGTATGTATGTATGTATGTGTGTATGTATGTATGTATGTATGCATGTATGTATGTATGTATGTATGTATGTATGTATGTATGTATGTATGTATGTATGTATGTATGTATGTATGTATGTATGTATGTATGTATATATATATATGTGTGTGTGTGTGTGTATGTATGTATGTAGAAAAGGTATGAATGAGACTGGATATCTTCACAATACAAGAGATATCCAGTCTCATTCATACCTTTTCTAAATTTGTCAACATGGATATGGTTCGTATATATATGTATATATACATACATACATACATACATACATACATACATACATACATACATTCACACACACACACACACACACACACACACACACACATATATATATATATATATATATATATATATATATATATATATATATATATATATATATCACATTTACATCACACACACACACACACACACACACACACACACACACACACATATGTATATATATATATATATATATATATATATATATATATATATATATATATATATATATGTGGACAGATATACCTAGATGTAAACTCACTGATAGGTATCAATACTGACGTCATAAAATCAATAAGAGTTACGCTCTTACTTTAATCATTCATCCTTTTAGATAAAATAATCAAAACAATAAGCAATAATAATTATAGTAACGATAATACTATTGACAATAACAATTAAAAAATATTAAAAAATAAAAATAAAAATTATAAAAGAATAAAGAATAAAAAATAAAAAATAAAAGATGTGGACATGGGTGTACGATAAGAATAATAATAATAAAAAAAAAGATGTGGACATGGGTGTACGATGACGCGTAGAAGACACAGAGTGCTTGTGCGAATATATACAATGCGAGCGTAGGCGGTGTGTCTTGCCCTATATTTGTACACAATGAAGAATTTCCCCCTTTGGCCAAGGTCACGTGTCGCGCAAAGAGCCTAAAATACGAGTTTTTTGCCTACAGTTGGAGTGCATATTTCAACCATTTAGTTCCACGCCTCTTTGCTGATTTCTCAAGGGTAAGCGAGTGCATAATGTTAATAGGATTATCATCATTTGTTTAATCGTCTCTCTCTCTCTCTCTCTCCCTGT
Organism: Penaeus vannamei; assembly: GCF_042767895.1. Lineage (NCBI taxonomy): Eukaryota > Metazoa > Arthropoda > Malacostraca > Decapoda > Penaeidae > Penaeus > Penaeus vannamei. Next base: position 22,913,127 of record NC_091574.1, on the reverse strand, counting down.
TTATTTACTGGAAAACCTCCCATGTTGTTCTTGACTTTCAGCAAATTCATGCAATAAATGTAAGATATTTTTTTTTGCATTTCTTCTGCGTGTTTCCTTTGCTTAACAATCGCATCTTCGTCTTCCTCCTCCTGTCTCTTGTTTGCTCTCTTATCTATCCTATCTTACTGACGTTATCGTATCCCGCATCCATTTGTCGTCTTATCTTATGACCTGTTTTTATCTTTTTTTTGTTTCACTTCCTCTATTTTTTTTCTTATTATTATTGTATTAACTCGTTTTCTTTTTTTTTCTTCTTTTTTTCTTTTTTACTACAGTCCGTGTATTTTTTCCCTATTGTCTTAATAATTTGTTCTTCTTTGTAAGTGCATTTATCATACTTTCCTCTCTCCTTGCCTTCTTTGTTCTTTTATGACCATCGTTCTTCAATCTATCTACGCTTATCTGTCTTCCTCTCTCTATCCCTCTATCTTCGCATTTCCTTTACGTTATTACTTTCTATCCTTGTTCTTCCTTCCCCCTTTCTTCCACCACTGGGGAAAAAATGCCGGAACCTTACAAGAGATTACCAGGAGATTTTTTGCGTTCTCTTTCAAGGAGGAATTTTATAAGGCTTCTTCGCCAACTCTCTCTCTCTCTCTCTCTCTCTCTCTCTCTCTCTCATGCTCAATTTCTCTCTCTCTCTCTCTCCCTCTCAATGTGTATGTGAATATGAATGTTAGTGTGAGTGAATGGGTGTGCGTGTGTGCGTGCGTGTTTTGTGTGTGTGTGTGTGTGTGTGTGTGTGTGTGTGTGTGTGTGTGTGTGTGTGTGTGTGTGTGTGTGTGTGTGTGTGTGTGTGTGTGTGTCTGTGTGTGTGTGTGTATGTACGTGTGCGTGTTTGAGTGTGTACGTATGTGTGCATGTGCATATATATGTGTATGCGTATGAGTGTGCATCCCTATTTTTAAAAATCCAAATCTAAATCCAATGTCACATATCCATTAAATCTATTCCACTGAATTAACGTCTGAAATTTCGTGATAACTGACCTTCATCAAGAGGTCCCTCGAGAGCCCCATAGATGACCTCAGACTGGTCGACTTGGGGATTCCCCGCAGTGCCAGGAAGGTGCTTCGCCAGTTACGTTCTCTTTGTCTTTCACGACTTAGATCTTAGAAGCAAATGACAACCAAATGTAAAACAGCAACCAAAGCGACAAACACACACATTGGTTTTCTGTTAAACAAACGCACACATTGCTTTCCTTTTAAACAAACATACACATTGGTTTTATTACAAACAAACACACACACTGCTTTCCTTTTAAACAAACACACACACTTATTTTCTTTTAAACAAACACACACACTGATTTTCTTTTAAACAAACACACACACTAATTTTCTTTTAAACAAACACACACTTTGGTTTCCTTTTGAAGGCCTTACCAATGACAGACGGCAGAGCTTGAGACTGTCAGACGGTAGAACTCAACAATAGTGCAATCCCTCTACGAACAATCTCTCTCTCCTTTCTCCTATCTCTCTCTTTCTCATCTCTCCTATCTCTCTCTCTCCTTTCTCCTTCCTCTTATCTCTCTCTCTCCTTTCTCCTTCCTCCTATCTCACTCTCTCTCTCTTTCTCCTCTCTCCTCTCTCCTATCTCTTCTCACCTATTTCTCCTATCTCTCTCTTTCTCTCCTTTCTAATCTCTCTCCTTTCTAATCTCTCTCTCTCTCTCCTTTCTCCTCAATAGCGCTATACGGAAGGAATCCGCGCATGGAATTTCTATACTGGAGGAGCTCTCGCCGGGTAGACCCAAGACGCTCTGGCTCCTTCTTTTCTTCTGGGATATCAAGGCAGTTCTCTTCCTCTCTTTTCCCCTTTTTTTCTTATCATTAATCTTCTCCATTTCATCTACATACCTTCAGTTCTCTTTTTTTTCTTCCTTATTTTAAAATTTTCTCCCCATGTCCTTTTTCTGTTTTCTTCTTGTCCTCTCTTTTTCCTTAATACTTGGTTTTCTTTTTTTTTCTTTTCTTTTCCGTCATTCTTATCTTCGTTTTCCTTATTTTCCTCATTTTTCCTTCTCCCCCTTTTCGCCTTGTCCTCCTATTCCTTCTAATCCTCGTTCTCTTTTTCATCTTGCTTCTCCTTTGTCTTCTTGTCCTCATTCTCTTTTTTTCTTTCTTCTTCGTATCCTCTATTTCCTCTATTTTTCTCCTGTTCTCTTACACCTTATCTGCATTTTCGTCTTTTTATCAACTTCAACAGTCTGTCCCTCTCTCTCTCTCCGTCTGTCTGTTTCTCTTTCTCTCCCTCCCCCCCCTCTTTGTTTGTCTGTTTCTCTCTCTCTCTTTCTCTCTCCCTCTTTGTCTATCTGTCTGTATGTCTGTTTCTCTCTCTCCGACCCCATTCCATCATTCATTTCTGAAGAGAAGATAAATAGATAAGATCCACAACAATCGTCTTCTGTCCATATCTCCTGTGTTCTTTCTGTCTCATTTTATTCTGGTGTACAGAAGCCTTTTTTATTAGTAAACACACACACACACACACACACACACACGCACACACACACACACACACACACACACGCACGCACGCACACACACACGCACACACACATACACACACGTATGAATATATACATACATACATACATACATACATACATACATACGCACATATATATATATATATATATATATATATATATATATATATATATATATATGTATATATATATATATATATATATATATATATATATATATATATATATATATATATATATATATATATATATACATATATAAACATGCCCATCATATGAGTATCTGCCATTATATACATTCGAAATCTCTCATCCGATACACAAATGGATACCGTTGCCACATTTACTTTTTTGCACACTTTCTGATTAACGCGTTCGCTGCTGATAAAAAAAACATCTGATAGCATTAGTTATTTCCACAGTATAAAAAGACACTGATTAAACAAATAACACCATTAATATTGCCTATCATCGTGAATGCAATCATTAGATCAGTACGCTTCACAGATTATATTTAATCTAATCGAAAGCGTGAGGGAAAGGTGAAAATAAATGAGGATAACAATAACATCGGTAATAACGGTGATGCATAAGATAATCACAATAACGATACTATAAACATAAACAGTCATATCAATAAATAACTGAAATAGACAACAAAAACAACAATCCCCTTGCTCCTCATAATAATAATATCGACAAAAATAACGATATCAACCACAAAACAATGAAAATAAGAAAAAAGTGTCAAAATCAAGCCTTATTTCGACTCTGAACAAAACCACGCACAAATCCCTCCCATTTCGGGGCGCTGCGCCGGGGCCACCTTTCCGTCGGGACTCTTGTACACACACACACACACACACACACACACACACACACACACACACACACACACACACACACATACGCACACGCACACGCACACACACACGCACACGCACACGCACACACACACGCACACGCACACACACACGCACACGTACACGCACACCCACACGGGCTGGACGGACTTGTAGGCCTATGCGCGGACTTGGTGGGCGAATACCTCACCCTTCGCGGACTCGACTGAAAGGCTTTTTGAAAGGCAAGGAGGGGAAGGGGTGGGCGAAAGGGTGGGGGGGAGGAGGGAGAAGAATTTAGGGGGAGGGGAGGAGGGGTGAATGGAGAGAAAGAGTAACGACGTTAAAGAGGGAAGGAAGGGGGAGGGATGGGAGGAGGGGAGGAGGAGAGGTGGAGGAGGGGAAGAGAGGGGGAGAGGGGAAGGGAGGGAGGGAGACTGAAGGGAAAGGAAGACAAGAGAGGGAGAGCGGGTCAGAGAAAACGAGAAAGAGCGAGAGACGGAGTTCGAGAGAATGAAAATCCAGACTGAGAGAGAAAGAGAGAAAGAGACACGGGGCCTCCTTCTACCGCACCCCCACCCCACCCCACCCCCAACCCCCTCAGCCCGCGACGGAGGATCAAAACTTGGGAAGGATTCTTGGGCTTGATCAAGGAGGTCGTCTTGGGGGTCCTTCCTTCGCCCTTGCTGCTGTCCTTCTCTTTTCCTTCGTCTTTTTCTCCCATTCTTTCCATCATCTTTTTTTCTCCCATTTCCCCTGTCCATTGCCCTTATTTTCAGTGGAATATCCTTATGCCTTTCTCTCGGTTTAATTCATTTTATTTTATTACGTTTATATTACAATCATTAGCATTATCAACATCATCAACCTTATCATCATTATCACCGGTGTTGTTTTCGTTAATATCATTATTATTGTCATCATCAACATTATCATCATTATCATTATTTGTTGTTATCGTTAATATCATCATAATCATCATCATTATTATTGTCATCATCAACATTATCATCATTATCATCGTTGTTATCGTTAATATCATCATTATTATTGTCACAATCATCTTTTCATCGCGACAAACACACACATACGCGTTGGTGATGATGGTCATTTGAAATACAACGATGGCATTCGAACGCTCAGCCAGTCATCACTCCGAGTTGTTTGGTCTCTCTCATTTCCTCTTTCACGTCCACCATCTCTCCCCCTTCCTCTCCTCCCCTCATTTTCCTCCACTCCCTTATTTCAGTCTTGCGTTCGAGTGTACTTCCTCTGTTTTTCTTTTATTTCGTCCCTCCTCCTCTCCCCCCATTTTCCTCCATTCCCTTATTTCAGTCTCGGGTTCGAGTGTACTTCCTTTTTTTTTCTTTTTCTTCCTCCCTCCTTCTTCCTCCACTCCCTTATTTCAGTCTCGTGTTCGAGTGCACTCCCTCTCTTTTTTTCTTTTTTCTTTCTTCGTTTTATTTATCTTTTTTTTTCTTGATTTACACGTTTCTTTCTCGGTCGAGTTATCTGTCTCGTGAGTGGCGCCCCTTCATCCCTCCCTCTCCCTCTCCGGATGAGTGGGCTGCGCTTCGTATTTTCCTAACTCGGATTTATGCGGGTGAGAAACAGAGCCCCGGTTTCGTTGTCTGCATTCGGATGGTATTATTTCTCTTTCTCTCACTCTTCCTTCTGTTTCCCTAGGCTCTCTCTCTCTCCCTCTCTCTGCGTGTGTGTGTGTGTGTGTGCGTTTTTATGTATATATATATATATATATATATATATATATATATATATATATATCTGTGTGTGTGTGTGTGTGTGTGTGTGTGTGTGTGTGTGTGTGTGTGTGTGTGTGTGTGTGTGTGTGTGTGTGTGTGTATGTGTGTGCGTGCGTGTGTGTGTGCATCTCTCTCCTCTCTCTTTTTCTTTTCCACCCTTTTCTGCCTTTCTTTCCACTCCCTCCATTTCTCTCTCTCTCTCCTTTAATTTGCCTCTTCTTTCTGGTTGTCTGTCTCTCTCGCTGGCTCTCTCTCTTCCCCTCCTCCTCTTTTTCTTGCTCTCTTCTTTATTTCTTCCCTTCTTTCTGTCTCTCATCTCTCTCTCTCTCTTTTCAAAATACGTATTTTATAGGTTATCATCCTGTTTTCGTGCACGTTATCAAAAATATTTTATAGGCAATAATTCTGACACTTGGCTTTTCAAGGAATTGGAATTATGGCGAAAACAATTCATCACTTTATTGAAATAGTCTTCATTCTTTAAATATTTCGAAACGGGATCATAATATTGACAATACTAATGAAACATAAACATCAGTACAAAAAATACATCACAATAGCATTGACAGCAATGATGATGATGGTAAATGATGATGATGATGATGATGATAATGATATGGTAAATGATGATGATGTTGATGATGACGTTGACGATGATGATGAGGATGATCATAATGATATGGTAAATGATGGTGATGATGATGATGATGATAATGATATGGTAAATGATGGTGATGATGATCATCATCATAATGACATGGTAAATGATGATGATGATGATGGTGATAATGATATGGTAAATGAGGATGATGATCATAATGATATGGTAAATGATGATGATGATGATGATGATGATGATGATGATGATGATAATGATAATGATATGGTAAATGATGTTGACGATGATGATGATCATAATGATATGGTAAATGATGATGATGATGATGATGATGATGATAATGATAATGATAAGGTAAATGATGATGATGATGATCATAATGATATGGTAAATGATGATGATGATGATAATGATAATGATATGGTAAATGAGTATGATGATCATAATGATATGGTAAATGAGGATGATGATCATAATGATATGGTAAATGATGATGATGATAATGATAATGATATGGTAAATGATGATGTTGACGATGATGATGATGATGATCATAATGATATGGTAAATGATGATGATGATGATAATGATAATGATATGGTAAATGAGTATGATGATCATAATGATATGGTAAATGAGGATGATGATCATAATGATATGGTAAATGATGATGATGATAATGATAATGATATGGTAAATGATGATGTTGACGATGATGATGATGATGATCATAATGATATGGTAAATGATGATGATGATGATGATAATGATAATGATAAGGTAAATGATGATGATGATGATCATAATGATATGGTAAATGATGATGATGATGATAATGATAATGATATGGTAAATGATGATGATGCTGATAATGAGGATGATTCGGCGATGACGATACTGATAATGACAACCACCGACGCACCATGACGACCACATGGGAATAAACCACACGAAAAAAAATGAATATAAAAAACATCAACTGTTTACATATCACATCAGGCAATGAATCTCGGCTAACCAGCGACGGCCAGATACCGCCTAACCTTGTTTACGTTAACCGTTGCTATCGCTTTAGTTTCTTCATATTACAGAATCCATCGATCTGTTGCTTACTCCCCGACCATCCCTCTGACAGGTGACATATTAATGTGACGTGATCAGGGCTGTGACTCATGGAGAAAATCTCTCAGTCACCTCACAAGATCTGCGTACGAGACTCAAGCACACACACAAACACGCGCGCGCGCGCACACACATATGTAATATAAAGAGAGGGAGAGTGAGAAAGAGGGAGAGAGGGAGAGTGAGAAAGGGGGAGAGAGGGAGAGTGAGAAAGGGGGAGAGAGGGAGAGTGAGAAAGGGGGAGAGAGTGAGAGTGAGTGAGAAAGGGGGAGAGAGGGAGAGTGAGAAAGAGGGAGAGAGGGAGAGAGGGAGAGAAAGAGAGAGAGTGAGAGAGAGAGAGAAAGAAGAGAGAGAGAGAGAGAGAGAGAGAGAGAGAGAGAGTGAGAGAGTGAGAGAGAGAGAGAGAGAGAGAGAGAAAGAGAGTGAGAGACAGAGAGAGACAGAGAGAGATAGGCCTAATATATAAATACACATATATACACGTATATGTTTTTACCCATATATCTAATAACATTCCAACATAACAAGGTCGCAAAAAAAAGTAATTCAGCAAACTAAGTCCTTTCAGCATAGACTTTCCCACTCACACCAACAATCGCAAACTTAAAACACACACACACACACACACACACACACACACACACACACACACACACACACACACACACACACACACACACACACACACACACACACACACACACACACAAACACACACACACGGCAAAAAACAGTCTTACACCTAACAAACAGCTCCACACACGCTTCCAAACAGCCCAGACAGCCCCAGCGGCGCCCTCGACCTCCCCTCCGGCGAGAGGCGCCGCAGCCTCCGAGAGAAGGGCGGGTCACACAGCCCCTCCTTCGGCATCTCAAAAGGTTCCCTCTGAATCGCTCTTTCAAATTACCTCTCAGGTCGCGACTCCCCGGCTCCGATCCATAGGTCATTCCCCTGTGATATAAAGGCGGTAATTGAGCTCTAAGCGCCTCTCCGGGTTAGGGTGGGAAGGGAGGAATAAAGTCGAGGGGAAAGGAAAGGCGAGGAGAGAAGGGGGAGGGGACATGCGATTGAAAACTAGTGACGCCTTTCCCCCTTCCATGGCGTGGACCCCTCACCCTCCCCTCCCTCGCGCTCGCTCTCCCCTTCGCCGATCATCTATTCTCATCTTACCTTATAAATTGCCATGGTGAATGCTGTTTCCGTAACTCCTCAGCGATAATCCAGTTTCTCCGTGGTTAAAACTTCCGGGAGTGAAAGAAAGAAATAAGCAATAATTCGGGGGGAACACTTTAATCCAAGGCACAAAATATTATCTTCTGTGATTTTCCCCCCCAAACTCCTCCCGCGCGGAGATTCGGCACTATCCTCACGTCACGAAGGTCCAGCGAGCACTGACGTTTCCCGCGTTGTACTAGCAGACGACGCGCCGGGAATATAGTTCACTTTTTTGGCCATAGATGGCAGCACTTAGCGAAAACTGAATGAAATAGAAAACGTAAATGTCCACAGAAAATGTACCATTTTCTGTCCGAATTATTGCCTTCTGGCTTCGTCTGATTTTTAAGTAAACACATTACATGCAATATTTCCTATCCATTACTTGAAAATTTCTGTAGTCAGTTTTGGGTAAAGAAAAATACCAGAATTATTTATTTTAGATATTACTTGTTCTGCTGACCTAGGCATACAAAATAGACATTATAAAGAAGAATCCTGACTTCTGCTTTCTCCTGAGGAATGAAATTTACTATTTGTCAATATTTTCATTTCAAAGTTTCTCTACAAAACTAACATGTATATATTAATAAATTTACAGTAATTGCACGTAATTTCAGTAATATACTCATATCATCGAATGAACAAGCTAACATAATATACGACAAATTAATAATTAGAGGTGTAGACTTTCCTGAAAATCGCCAGGGAAAAACAGTGGTCAGCTGCCAATTGCGAAGGGAAGGACACAAAGTTGCAAGACGTAGTCATATGACTTTATGTAATTCACATATAAACCATGTACGGCTATAAGATGGCAAAACCTTCGATGTCCTCGGAGAATTTGATGGATCCAGAACACCAGACAAGGGTATGTGAAGCTGATTTGTTGTTGTTTACTGTTTAGGAAAGGTAAGCGGAAGTAGAATGCAGTTGTCTTATTAAGCGATCTGTGAGAGTGATAACATACACTTTTTGTGGTCTCTCCTCTCCTGTGAATATAAGTGTGTTATGTAGGAAGGATGCAATTTAGGTATAGTTTCAGTTTGACACAGGTATAGGTACAAGGTAATTTTTGTATGTAACGGGCAGAATGGCTGAAAATAAGAGGCCAGCTATGGTGTTATCTTCGCAAGTTGATAACAAGAAAGTCATGGGCATGTGAGAGAGAGAGAGAGAGAGGGAGAAAAAAAAAAACACCACAGATTAATGAAGTTCACAGATTGTAGATTTAATTTGGGAGCAGCAGCTTTTTTTCATTTCTTGGAATAAACGATTTCAGTGAGAGTTTTCAGGGTTCATGGTTTCTAAAGCACTGAATCCATCCAGACCCAATGCACATCTCAGCCTCCATTTTGTGTCCAAGGCTCTTTCAGGCACACTGCACTAAAATTCAATAAAGCCTCTGAATTAAGCTCCAGATGAATTGTTCAGCTGAACAAAAGTATTAAAAATAACTGAAGTTTAAAAAATTGTATATGCATTTAACTAAAAGTGGTTCTCATTAATAGAAAATGTTAAGTGGTGAAGTTGTTGGTATATGGCGGGGAAAATGTGGGTAAAATCACTCTTTAAAACAGTAACAGAATATGGAGGAATGTAAAGTGTGAGTCAAAAACTTCATTTCATTAGGTAAAGGAAACTGAATGATTGGAAACCTGAGTCAGATTTCAGTCATAAAGGATTTGAACAATTTCCTTTCACCAGATTCTTTGTGAAAGATTTTGGGAAAGCAAGACTAGCACTAGGAATGGACTTCTGCCCTGGAAGTTGCATCAGAAGTATTACGAGGGCAGAACGTTTTATGGGATGTACTGAATGACGACTGCAATAAGTATTTGAAACTAAAAGAATGATAACTTAAAACATGTGATAACTTAACCCACTGTTACCAGGAAAATGTGTTCACTATAGTATTGTACAAGCGCTTAGCTTTAAAGGAATTAAATATATGATGACTGAACCTACTGTTACTGGGAAAATGTGTTCACTGTAGTATTGTACAAGTGCTTAGATATATAGGAGTCAATTAGTAGAACTTATGACCTCACTTGATTTCACCTCTCCTTGAATTTACATGAAAAAAAATTTGTTTACTAAAGCTCCAATATTGATGCTGTTATTATTAGGTAAATGTTTACAATAGGACCACACATGTCAGAGATGAAATTCCTGACTCCCGCCAACAATGTTGGGGGATCCCATGGGGATTTGGGGTGGGAGTTAGGGGGATGATTTCATGTATACCTTGCATTTTTAAAAACAAAAGAATGTGGGAAATTGAAATCCCAAGCCAAGACCTAGTAATGGACTCTTTCCATTACCATGCCGAGGGTGGAATTGATAGAAGCAAAGAGATATTCCCTCACTGCTGGAAGAGAGTAAAAGTGAGAGTAAAAGTGAGAGTGAGAGTGAGAGTGAGAGTGAGAGTGAGAGTGAGAGTGAGAGTGAGAGTGAGAGTGAGAGTGAGAGTGAGAGTGAGAGTGAGAGTGAGAGTGAGAGTGAGAGTGAGAGTGAGAGTGAGAATGAGAATGAGAATGAGAATGAGAATGAGAGTGAGAGTGAGAGTGAGAGTGAGAGTGAGAGTGAGAGTGAGAGTGAGAGTGAGAGTGAGAGTGAGAGTGAGAGTGAGAGTGAGAGTGAGAGTGAGAGTGAGAGTGAGAGTGAGAGTGAGAGTGAGAGTGAGAGTGAGAGAGAGAGAGAGAGAGAGAGAGAGAGAGAGAGAATGAGAGAGAGAGACAGAGTATGAGTATGTTTCTGTGTGTGTTTGTGTGTGTGTATGTGTGACTGTGTGTGTGAGTGTGTGTACGAGTTTGTGTATGAGTGTGTGTACGAGTTTGTGTGCGAGTGTGTGTGCGCGTGTGTGTACGAGTTTGTGTGTGAGTGTGTGTACGAGTGTGAGTGTGTGTGTGAGTGTGTGTGTGAGTGTGAGTGTGAGTGTGAGTGTGAGAGTGAGAGTGAGAGTGAGAGTGAGAGGGAGAGTGAGAGTGAGAGTGAGAGTGAGAGTGAGAGAGAGAGTGAGGGAGAGGAACAGAGAGGGAAGGAGAAGGAGAGGAACGGAGAGGGAAGTAGAAGGAGAGGAACGGAGAGGGAAGGAGAAGGAGAGGAACGGAGAGGGAAGGAGAAGGAGAGGAACAGACAGGGAAGGAGAAGGAGAGGAACGGAGAGGGAAGGAGAAGGAGAGGAACGGAGCGCCAAGGAGAAGGAGAGGAGCAGAGAGGAAGGAGAGAGAGACAGAGAGAGAGACGAAAAAAAGACGAAAGAGAGATGTAGAGGGGGGGAGGGAGAGAGAGGAAGAAAGAGGGGAAGACAAAGAGATAGAGATTGAGGGAGAGGAAGAGAAAGAGAAAGAAAAAGAAAAAGAGGGTAATGGAGAGGGCAACAGGGCAATAAAACATTATTCTATGTATAGTGAAAAAAGACAAGTAAACCATGATACAAAAATATGAAGAGTAAAATTGTTTAAAGGGTACAAGGTGTATGGTGTTGTTTCATTTTCTGTATTAATTAGTAAAGCAAAGAGAAAGCCATAAGCCATGAAAATTCTTATTTCATACCTACTATGCTAATTCACAGAGGCATGTTAATTCTCAGAGGTTTCCAGGGTATGCCCAATGTAGGAGATTACCCCAACCTTTTTTTTTTTTTTTTTTTTTTTTTTTTGCATATCCCCCTTTAATTTTCTTTCTTTTCCTCATCCCATTCTCCTGTCCACATCCTAAGGTGTGAGAGCCGTGCTGAAAGGATGAAACGGCCTCTAGGAGCCATGGGCATAGTATTCTTTTTGTAAATCACCTAACCCTTACCCCTTTTGGGGACTGTAGGTGGTAGACTGTTTCTTTTTCCCACTTATTTCAGGCTCACCATGGCCAGTAATGATTTTTTGTCCTTATTAGGGGCATTAAGGCTTGCCCCTTCATCAACTGGCCTATCTGAATTTGATTTCATTGTTTTTTTAACCTCCGCCTCTCGTTTGACCACGGCTCTGACCACTGTACAAGTATACCTTCCTCTGTGTTTCCTTACAACTGTGTCAATTCTGAACAATTCACCCAGGTCATTACTCAACCTTCAGAAAACATGCCATCCTCTCCCAACATTCTCCACTCAATCTAGTGCACAGTCTTCTTCATTATCTACCCCTACCCCCCTTATTAGTACTCTTCATCCTTATTGTCCTCCCCACAGAACTACCTCACCCCACTCCACTCCATCTTTGTTCCACCCTCATTCTTCTACTGCTTCCACCTCTACAAACCGTTTGAGTACTCTCTGGCTAAGCCAAGTGGGATCGATTCTTTCCCTTACTCTCCACTCCATCTTCGCCTACCACATCCTCTCCTTCTCCCTCATCCTTCCTCTGCTCTTTGAACATCTATCCCCACTCCTTTTCCTCACTAAAAAATGTTTATTAGTCCTCATTCACCCTGCAATTCCTCTATTCCTATTCCCTCTCTATTCAAAGTATTTGCTGATATTCCTCCCCCTCCCCCGCAAGTTCCCTGTACCGTTTTTCCTCCCACTCTTACTCAACACACCCCATCCCCTCCTCCATGTGCACCATTCCCTCTTTGTTCTCCATTATCCTTACCTCTCCTACCTGGATACTTATGTGAGTCCCTTCTGTTGCAAATGTGTCCTTTTCTGGATCTTTCACCTGATGACATTCTTTGTGATACTTCACAGACTTCCCCAATTCCCCTATCTTATTCCCCAGGTTCTGCTCTTGCTGCATCTCTGTGTTACCCATTAAATTTTTCATAATAGCTCTTTTACCAGTTTTTCATAAACTGTTCCTATTGCTCCCCAAGCCACACATACACTCCATTTCGTCTAATTGCCCTATACCCTTAACTCTTTCCTCTACTAATTGTGATTTACTTCATTTTGCACCCACTCTTTACTGTTTTATCATGCTATTCTATAACACTATAACCTTTGACTTCTAGCACATTTTATCCTAATTGTTAACTAATTTTTATCCTTTTTGATGCAATACTTTACCATAGTACTTTATGACCTTTGATGTCTATCACATTTATTTGTTTCAACCATTAACCATTAACCATTTCTATATAGTGTTCTTGTCCAATAGCTATTGGCACCATTACACTATTCATAACTAATAATAACTGAATCTGAAAAGGTGAGATGCTAAATGGGGGACCATGGAGATTATTATATATTGGTCAGTGGTTGCAGAAGAGACTAGGTTTAGACTAGGGGGTACCAAGGATATGGGAGAAGTGGAAGGCTTTTGGGATGTGCATACCATGTATTACAATACTTCTAATTTCATACCTGCTATGTTCATTCACAAGTAGAAAAGAAGCAACGCTGACAATGGAGGCACTTTTATGATTGGTTCAGGAAGAAAAGGCGGTACCAAGAGAACAGGTGGATGGGGGTGTTGTTTGTTGGGCATTGTGCATGCCATACATTGTGAAAATTTTGATTTTAACGAAAAGAAGCGTGAACAAAACCAACACCCAATTGCATGATTAGCTCAGGGAGAAGTAGCACTCTAGGGTTGGAAATGGGAGGGTTTTGGTTGGTGTTGTTGGAAGGAACTTGTTAAACAGTATTAGAATGACTTTCTTAAGGTTCTATCACACTAGCACTTTTTCCGTCAATTTTTTAACAATTTTATTTAGCATAAATATAAACATTCTTGAATATACCTCTTGATTTGACTATTGGCTGAAAAAGTTGACGGAAAGGATTTCAGACAGAAACGATAATTATTGTCTGACTGCAAAATTGACAATTCGCTGAAAATGGACAAAATATCAGAAAAATGTAAAAAAAAATTGATGGAAAAAGTGCTAGTGTGACAGCACCTTTACACTCCCTACCTTCCAGTGACAGTAAAAATTGTGTGAGAAAATAGCCTGTCAAGTTTTAAGAATCTTTGTTTTATTGTGGCTCATTGGATCAATTGTTTTGTTTCCAGAAAGCCTTTATTTTGGCTGATCGGATTTTGTGCTTAAATATGCATCCTATATATGTACCATACTTTGTATATTATTATGTACAGCATTTAAAAAAATTAGAAACTCATGCATGAAAAACTAGCCAATGGCAAATTTGACATTTCTGTTAACACAATACTCATGATGACTTTTAGAAGCTGTGTATTGACTGTGTTCCTAAAGTTCCTATAGTCTTCCACAATTTTCAATTTGCGAAATATGAAACAATGATACTGAAGCCGATTTTTAACCCCCACGTCGCTGGGCATGGCATGTGCGTACATGCCATGCCCCATTGTGTGTGTTGAACTTAGTAATTGTTTTTACATATAGATGGCTTCACAAGTACTGTCACCAATGAGCCAATTACGTGAACTACCTGTCTCACCTGTTTACCATTTTCCTTGATTGTCGGTAATATTTTCTAGTAGTTATTAGAGCTGTTAGTAATGTCGGTAACAATATCGTAATTGTAATGTTTCTAACAAAAAAGAATAGTATCAATATCGATAGCATTACTAAAAAAACTCCTTTGTGGCCAAGCATTGGCAGAGTCATCTGTGTGCAGAAACATTTAACCAAGCATTGCCAAAGGGAATGCACCATTTTCCCTTTGACGTTGGATTAAATATGTTTTATGAAAAAATCACGTAATTTGGTGTGCTTCAAAGGAATGAGAAGAAAAGAAGAAATTCTTTGAGGTTTGGCAATCAGAGAAAATTATAAAATGGCATGTAACTTAAAAAAGTCAAAATGGGCAAATATGGGCAGATAAAATTCAGACAGTGATTTGATTGATACTGTGATGAAATATCCACCTGCTTGTTTACTTGCCATAATTAATATGTGAATGTGTTGTCAACTCAAGAGAGTAGGGTGATTGACCTTTTGTATATGAGCTTGGATCAGTGGAATTTGACCTTTGCCTCTATTTCATTGTCTTTCAAACTTTTTTTTTTCATTTTCCTGGATCTAAAAAGGCATTTCCCTGTCAATTTCTAGAAATGGTGTTGTCTGAATAAAGTTCTTTAATTGGTAAGATAAATGCTGAATGTATTATAGACATTGAGGTGAATATAGAAAGCAGTAGAGAATTTAGTGTAAGGATTAAAGTTTGATGTGTGGTATAATTGCAAATAACTATACAGGGTTTGATTTTTTCTGTGCAGAACGGTCTTATAATTTGAATGGTTATGAAACTTTATGTGTATCTCATTACAATATTTGATAATGTTTGTCAACCTTTTCTTCTTTTCACAGACTCATGCTCCTGTCTCAAAATGCCGGTACTTTTTGATGGGTCTGGGAACAACCCTCTTTGCTACTGCTATTGCATTGGCTGTCTACCAGGTATGGTACCCTGTTAGGCCTGCATAACACGCACACGCACATGCACACGCACACGCACACGCACACGCACACGCACACGGGCATGGGCATGCACACAGACAACCATTCCCACTTCCACTAACTCCCACACCCTCCTAGACGTATTTTAAGACTATAATTTTTGCAAACATTTTTGGTACGCTGCATTATTTTCTCACCCATGAAAAAATACTATTGATACTTCTCTCCTTCAACAGGCGACTAGTGATCCATTCCTTTTCAAGTCGGGCAAGACTTTCAAGCGTCCTCAGATTGCAGCAGACCAGCAGGTATGTCAAGCCACCTTGGTTGTCATGGCTGTCATGATAACTCTGTTAGCAATGACTGCAGGTTTATGTACTGTTTACTGTAGTTTTTAGTGAATTTTAGTGCACACAGATGGTTCCACAAGTACTCAGCCACCAAGGATTCAATTAGCAGGCTCTTGTGACTGCACCTGGTTTCCTCCGTTGCTTGAATTTGTGTTGTGTTTTCTTTTCCATAACTATTGATATTTCCGATACTGTTTTCATTATTGACATCCTGATTATTATAGTGTTAAAATTCTAATAACAAGAAAATGATGAAAATGAAACTTTCTAAAATCAAGCAAAAGGATAAACAAGTTAGATAGTAAAACTAATACTTGACTCCCTTGTAATGAAATGTTTGTGTTGCCATTTTTGTGTAAACATATAATAAACAAATGAAGATTACAGTGAAATGCCATCTGCAATTATTGGGCTAAGCCACATTATTACAATACTCCTTCTATACCTCTCCCTCAGTCAACAAATAGTTTTAAACAAATTCTCATGTCCTCTCATTTTATTTTTCTCTCAGTGGTAGCAAATATAATTTTCTAATAATCAATTGATATTTCTTCCCTTTTGTCTCGCTTCTATAACGCTACACTCACCCATCCCCCATTCTTCATCTATTCTACTGCCAGAACTGAATGCAGAGAAGGAAGTCACCAGTTTCATCCAAGAAAACTGTCAATATGCATGCAGTCCATATCAATGTTTTATAATTATTTATACACTTATGCTTATATTTTTGTTGTAGTTTTCTCCCAAAATGATAGTCTAGCTAAAGATATCTACAAAGCTGTTTTTTATGTTCATATTAACCAGATACTGACGGGGATGGCATGTACGTATATGCTGTGCCCACAATGAGTTTAGTTTGTAAATTGTCTTTACTCATACATGGCTTCACAAGTCCTTAGTCAGCAATGAGACAATCACTAGTACTGCCTATCTCGCCTAGTTACCCTTTTCTTTGATTTCTGGAAATATTTATTTTATCTTTTATTGCTAGTAGTTGTGTCAGGAACATTATTGGAATTAAAATGTCCATAATGATGATAACATCAATATTGATAGCATTAGTAAAAATTATAAAAAAAATTCCTTTAAG
Source organism: Penaeus vannamei (assembly GCF_042767895.1). Classification (NCBI taxonomy): domain Eukaryota; kingdom Metazoa; phylum Arthropoda; class Malacostraca; order Decapoda; family Penaeidae; genus Penaeus; species Penaeus vannamei. Next base: position 22,896,265 of record NC_091574.1, on the reverse strand, counting down.
CTCAAGGAAAGGTAAAAACAGGAAAGGTCATGAGGTTGACTAATTGACTACTTGGTGGCACTTGTGGAGCCATTTATGTATAGAGACATTTTACAAAATACAACAGTGAATAATACATTTTCCTGGTGGCACTTGGAGGAACCCTAGGTGGTTCCTTGAATAGTTTGGGAGCTTCCTTTGACTCCTCCTGCTTCCTAAGTGTGGGGCTGCTGATCATGGACTTACTGTAGCAAGATAGAGGTGTTGGAGTTAATTTATCATGTACTATATTCATCTTTTAACTTGCGCTTAAATGAATCTTTGTTTCCAGGGCCTTCAAGATCCTGTCAAAGATAAAGGTGTTGTTGTGGCCTCGGGGTCAGTGCGCACAACCTGGCCAGATCCTCCCCCACATGACCAGGTGGCCAAGGTGGCCCGCTACATTGTGCACACCTCAGGTAAGGTCCCTAGCAGGTTTTTATTTTTTTTATTCATATTTTTCTTATTTTTCATTGCTTTCTGTTTGCTTATTTTCTTTTCCTTTTAGAAATTTTCTTTAGCATGATCTTGCTTTCCCCCCCATAAATAGTTTCCTTATTTCTTTTATCTTACTTCCTTTCTGTTTATAATATATCTTTTTGCATTCCTCTTCCTCAATTTCTCATAGATTCTTTTCCCTCATCTTTCTTCATTATCAATTCATCATTTTTATATTGTATTTTTGTTTGATTACTTGTTCTTTGCTGTATTTCTCTTTTTCTACCTGTATACTATTCCAATTTTTTTCCTTTTATTCCTCTTTTAAGGTTGCTTTATTTTTAAGCCGATTCCAGTTTCCTTAGATCAAGTGTTGAGGATGATGTTTCCTGATTAATTTCTTAAATAGAAATGAAACAACTATGATATGAACTCATAGCAGAGAACATGAAAGCCAAAGTTTCTAGATTTCCTGAAAAATATTGACATGAAAACTTATTTATTCTTTCATATATAAAAGTATGCAGAAAGTATGAAATTAAAAAGATGAATTTTGTTTTAGAACTATGCAATAACTTTTTGTGTAAGGTTTAAAGATTAATACTGATTCTCTAAGCTGCAACTGGTGGATCTTTTTCAAAATTTATCAAGTCAAATTCTGGTCAATGATTGTTCAGTTGGTTGATTTTACACACCATGAGATGCGTTTCACTATGAAGTATCAAATATATACCGTACAGTAAAGTTGAAGAAAATTATTGCAATTAACCCTCACTTCTGAGAGAAAGTGGGATTAAATTACAGCAAAGATACAAATTGTACTTGCAACACATTATTGTATACAGTGAACCCTCGCTATAACGAGGTTCACCTTTCACGTTCTCGCTGCTTCACGGATTTGCATTGTGCATTATGTTCTGCATTCTGATTGGCTAAACAGTCTCGCTTCTTCTCTACCTGTGTGTCAATAACGTTACGGTTTAATATGTACATGTACGTAAAACAGCTTGCCAAATTTAAGTTTGCAAATTTTCTCTAAAACCCATAATGTTGACAAAACGTTCTGCACCACCAAAGGCACTTGCGGTCGGGCCTAAAATGTAGAGGAAGATGATTGATGATTATGATTATTATTTTACAGTACAGTAGTTATTTTGTAAAAAAAAACATTTATACAGTACTTTTATTTGTTAAACAAATGCTTGGGCCTGTAAAAAGGTTTTGTTCTTTGGTTTCAATGTATTGTAGAGTATTTCATTGTATAATAATTGTAAAAAAAATAAAGGTTACTACTTTACGGATTTCGCCTATCACGGGTTGTTTTTGGAACGTAACCCCCGCAAAAAACGAGGGTTCACTGTATTACTATTATATAAATCAATAACATGTGCATTTATGCATGTATATAGATAGTAATACCATACTTATATACCAGTAGGTGCCACTGTGGTATTTGATATTCCATTTTATGGTGAGGTAATGGAAGGGAGTAAAGGATAGCTTGTTTGTATGGGTAAAAAATTTCATACAGTAACTAAAACCTTATTTCACAATCAAGTTCCATCCCCCCTCCCCCCAAAAAAAAAGTGAGAAATATAACTGTATTTTTTGCTCAGGGAAAGAAGGGCATACAAGGAGAACAGGGGTATGGGTGGTGTGAGGAGGTGAAACTTGTGAGACAATGCCAAAGTTAAACGTGGACATTCAAGATAAAACAAAGAATTAGAAAACAACCTGTTAGTTTGTTTTAAAGCTCATGCTCTTGTTATGATGCCTTATCTCTTTGAAAAATCATTCCAAGGTTTTAAGATTGATCAATGCAATTATTGTCCACCATTTGTCACATTTAGATTGATTCCCTCACTTTCAGACTGGGCTACTGTAGCAACATTCTCCACCCAGAAAGTCACAGAAGGCTTTCCATTTGGCAACGTTCTGAGCGTGAGTGATGGTCCAATTGACAAGTCCAGTGGAACCCCATACATGTACCTTACGCCACTCGACTTCACAGCTATTGATCTGGAGGTAAATCTGATTTAACTTGTAGAAAAGGATTGTTTTCTGTGTATTTCAGTTTCTACATAACTGTCTTGATGGGGTTGTGCATAAAAGTCTAATAGATAGTCTGAATCATAGGAACAGCTTAGAAGAATTTTGCAGTTTTATTGCAGCTCATCCAATTTTTTTTTAAATTCTAAGAGCAGGTTACCAGAATTCATGTAATTATATTATAGTATCGTATTAGTATATGTTTTGGCAGTTCTGGGTATGTACCTGCCTAATAGAAATTTTAGCAGTGAGAGCTTTACACATATTGCTAAAATTACAGATATGTAGTGTGATGGTGTGTATTTATATATACATATATTTTTTCTTATTTATTGAAATTCCTGTAAATAAATACTGTTTGCAGAAAGATAACCGCGCTTCTCTCACAATGAGTGAAGCTCAGTCTGACTACTGCCACAAGAAAGACTTTGACCCAGAAGATCCCCGATGTGCTCGCATTTTAATCACAGGTGAAATTATGAAGGTGAGAAATGTTTTTTTATTTTTTTGTTATTTTATTATATTTTATAATTTTCCAGTAACAGATTTGATAGCTATCAGATTTTGAGTATCTGATGTTATAGGCACATGAGCTACATAATGACAAACTAGATTACCCTTCTTTGTTGAAGACCCATATGAAAGAAGTTAATGAAGATCTTAAATCATGCTGACAAACATAATATATGTTATTTTATTGGTGCTTTTATATTCAGAAAACAAAAATGTAATATCATTTTAAGAGCAAGCGAGATTCAGGTTTCAGTTCTTGATAAGTAAATGAGATACTTTTTTGGTATTACATTTTACTATAATCACCTAAAGGCTTGGAAAACAAGGTAATACAGATTCTATTTTGAATTATGAGAAATTGATGAGTCATATTTCCAATTCAGTTTTTTTTTTATATTATCATATGTTGCCTGATTACCATTATTATCTCATTTGATTGTATCTGAGTGATGGAAATGAAATGTAATTTTTTAGAAAAGTATTAATGAGAATGAATATCTTCAGAATACAAGAGATGTATTTGACCAGTTGAATAAATCTTATTGTCAGAAATACAGTATGTATTTCTGATAAATATTTATTGGAAACTGGTCAAATACATCTCTTTTATTCTGAAGATATTCATTCTCATTAATACCTTCCTACATTTGTCAACATGAATATGGTTCAATTGTAACCTTACTGTGCTCATTAACCCCTTCAGTCCAGATGAGGTCATACAAAAATTTGGCTTGTGGGGTTGGTGATGTGGAAAACATGGGAAATTCTGGCTCTAGGCTGGATGACGTGAACTTGCTATTGTGAGCATTTCGGCGGAAGGCTAGGGTGATGGAAAAGACTTGCCACAAGTGCACAAACCTCTTGGGGGTTGATTTGCCTCATTTGGTGTTTAAGAAGGGGCTTTTTCATTATTCCCTTCAGTTAATGAGTGTGGAATGTAGGGTCCTTGTGGATGCCATTTCCATGCTCAGAATCCTATTTGTAGCTGTTATGACCAGAAGTGCAGGTTATGTTAAAGAAGATTTAATATCACACACGCCACACACACACACAAAATTGTTGCATTGAGTTAGGGACTACCTAGAATGGGGACAGGCAGACTTTTAGGCTTGGGACTAGCTTCAAATGCATAGATATCAAATCTAAAAATATGGAGGTATTATAGTGTTAATACTTAATTAAATTTTAGTTAGAACAATTTTATTGATAACATTTTTTCGCCAGTGCATCGAAGTCTGGTGTTAGTTTTGTTGTGGTAATTCTCAGTACAGATCTGAGGCGTTCACTATTCTTCTGTGGGACAGATTAAAAGGACCAACAGGCCGGATGTGATCCATGGCCTGTAGTTTGCCCACCCCTAAGTTCGAGGGGTAATATGGCATCTTTGCATGGAAAACAATGTATTACCATCTGAATAAAGCTAATTAAATTACAAATATGGACATTGGAAAATGTCAAAAAAATAAGCTAAAAATGCTTTTGCATAAAAAGAAAAAGTAACATTGCAAAGGGGAGGCATAGAGTTGTGTCACCACCAGACATGAGTGTTTGCGTGCACATGGCCTGCAAGCTGTGCATCCCGCAGAGGGGCTGCTCATGTAAAGTTAATCCATGTGATTGCTGTAAAGCAACCAAATCTAATGAGTTAAAGTATATATACAGACATACATACGTACAGACATACATACACGCAGACATACATACACACAGACATACATACAAACATACAGACAGACAGACAGACAGACAGACAGACAGACAGACAGACAGACAGACAGACAGACAGACAGACAGACAGACAGACAGACAGACAGACAGACAGACAGACAGACAGACAGACTGACAGACATTTATTCATACAGGAAGGATTTTTCCTAACTGCGATCAAACGTCTATAACTTAGAATATTCAGACATTAGGAAAATTATGTCGCTGAGGGAAAATAGAAGGAAAGAAAGCTTGAGGTGGTCAATGGAAAATGTACATGCACAATTCCCATCCAAAATTGAAAAACGCAAGTAATGTGTGGAATATGCCGAGGCCATGAAGACCATGAAGCAAGTAATTAACTCAAGGTTTGCCGCAAGTCTGCATCAGCCACAGCAATAACGATGACAGCATACTTATTTGCATATAATGCATCCACATAGTGCAAACATCTGGATATATATTTTTCATATTGTTTTGGTTTGTGTACAAAAGTAATGGAACTCTTTAATTGTTGCAGGTTGAGAATGGAACAGCTGAGTGGGGCTTTGCTGAGGCTGCAATGTTCTCAAGACACCCAATCATGAAGTCATGGCCTACTGGTATGTATATGAATGTACTTGATTGACTGGAAAATTTGTTATGTGTGTTTATCCTAAGAAAATTTGAGGGAAAGAGTTTGTTTCAGTAGCATGTAAGTAAATTTGGTTAGTAGCATTACAATTGAAACTATATCAAAGAAGTTTCATGAAAGGGCCTCTTGGAATAAAGATGTGTTTTAACATTTTTTTTTTTTTTTCCAGATCACAAATTTTTCTTTGCCAAGATGAACATCATGAATATTTTTGTCCTTGACTACTTTGGGGGTGCAGCAAAGGTGGACATCAATGAATACTTCAGTGCTGCTATGCCCTAAGTTGGGGTAACATTTTCATCTCTTTCACTGTAACTTCAGTCCATGATTGGCTTAGAAGTAGCAACAGGATGCAGTGATGATATTCTGATCAGTGGTTTTACTTAAGTTATATGTAACTTAGTAATCAACTACATTTCAAAAGTTAGTTATCAGATGCAGTACAGGATGATATTGGAAACTCTCTTCATCGGCATAGGAAAGCTTGAATTACCATTATGTTTTCCTATATAAAAATAACTTGTTACATGACCTGGCATTACTCTCATAAATAAGGAAATATGAAAACTTATTTTAAGGTGAATTGAGCTACTCAAGCCTCAGAATGTATTGCATGTAGGGATTAGTCATTAACCTTTTACTCTCTCAGAGCTTAGATTTTGTAATAGAATTCGGGGGAGCTTGGAATGTTATTCTCATTATCTATTTTAGAAGTTCATTTAGCTAATGTTATACATGTGATGTATATGATATATATGTGGGTTTTTTCTTCCACTTCAATTATGTACTGGTGGATATATCCCAGTGAGATTAGTCTAGAGTATTGTGTGTTTGACAAGAGTATTAAGAAGGTGCAGACAATTTTCATCCTTCAAGTGGCACATCAAGTTTTTCATGTTTTTATTCAGTTATCATTATGCATTAATCAAGTATATGTTCTTGCTGATAATGTCTCATACACAACATGTGGACCAGGTTGGCTCGTGTCATAGCATATTCTTTCCATAGTTATTTAGTGCTTCTACATATTTGCTGTCTCACCAGGGAAATTGGAGTACATAACTTTACAACTATGGAATTAATTGTATGTTATTCTTCTCTTATACATGGTATGTAATACACTGTATATTACTTATATCATACTATGGTATATGAAATATCACTGTTATATATGATATGTATATTTGGTATATATAAAGCAGCATATCTTTGTAATTAATGAGCATTTCATATGTTCCAAGGCAACATGATCCAAATAGTGAAACTAAAGCCTTTCCTTTTGAAGTCTGCATATATTTTTTATAGAATGAATGTAAAGCAAAAATCCTTAAATTTTACTACTGTTTTGGATATATAGAATTATATATATAAAAATATATTTTATTTATTTGAAATAAGTAGTATTGTGTATGTATATTATAGGTGAAAAGTACCCTATGATAGGAATATTTCAATTTGTATAAGATGTTCACCTTTACAATTTTCCTGGTCACAGCAAATGTTCCTATAGGGTTTCTCTGACTTAGGATTACAGTATATAAACTAGATTTAGAGCTCTTGCGAGTCTTTACTTGAGTTAGTCCAGGAGACTGGATGAAGAACTGACGTTATTGGCTGTGACTTTGTATGAGAGTACTTGTCTCCTTCCTTGATTTTTTTTAGATTGACATTTATAAGGATTTTAATGCTTGTTTTATATTTTTGTGTTTTATTTTGATTATGGTTATTCATTTTTATAAGTGCTATGGAATGACATGGTTTTAAAATTGTAGTAAAAGATGAATGGGTTGTTGCAAGGTTTAAACAGAACAAAATGCTTTGAGGTTTGTGTGTGCATGTGCGTTTGTGTGTGCGTGTGTGGGTGCGTTCGTGCGTCTGTGTGTGCATGCGTTCGTCCGTGTGTGTAGGTTTTTTTATGGTGATATTTCACAGTATCTCCTTTTATTCTTATAACCATATGAACAAAGGTTGTCATCCATATCTCATCCAAATGAAATAGAAAACTCACTTTATTATTTGCTCATGTGGTTGGTGATTCTTTTGCTCATGTTGAAATTTGATTTTCTCCGCATAAATATATTGATTTTTTTAGGTTTTATTATATTTACATATATATTTTTTGTAAGGTAGATGGTGCTTAGTTTGCTTTGTTATAGAACAGGGCATTTCTTTTATTTTATTTTATTTTTTTATTTCAGTTTTTGCTTCATGTGCTTGACATTTTTTTTTTAGGGCTGTGCAAGTTTGAATGAAAGATCTAAACTCATATCTCCGTGATAGTAGAATAATCATATCTCTGTAAAGCAGGACTTGACAAAATAACAATGCATTTTCTATAAGGCAACTGTTATTGAAGGAGTATATAGAAGAATGAAAAGGTGCATATGAAAAGTATTGACATATGTGTGGGAAGAATAAAGATATATGCATGGTTTATTTTTTATTTTCAAACTTTCCCCTTTAAAGACGTGAATTAAAATAAATGAAAAATGTTAAAATATTCCTGGAGATCAGTATTTGCGGGACTAGATGCGTTCCTGCTCTCGTCGCCTTTTTTCTTTCTTCTTCACCCTGTCTGTCAATAAAACTGTTCTGCCTGTTCATTAGCCAATCCTTCAGGAATGATTACTCTCTTTTCTCTCTTCCTTTTGAATTGCTAATATCAAACAAAATACATTTAAAAAGCATGTGTTTATGATATTTGTAGAAAACATATTTTTAGAGGCAAAAAAGTTACTTATACTAGAAAATGTTTGTCAAAGCTAGTGTTTGGGAATATTACAATAGCAAAAGTAAATACTTGTGTATGGATTATTTTCTGGTGGGAGTGCAATGTTGTCTAAGTGTGGGGAAGTGCAGTCTGACGTGTACAGCCATCAAAGACTTCGAGAGTTGTGAGACATGTGAAGCTTGACTGGAAAGTTTGTAGTTGAATACTCCTCTTGGACCAAATTATTTTTCCGAGATACTTTGAAGTACGGTCATTCTGCTTTATTGTGAGGTGCATAGTGAAATGTGTTTGAGTTTGAGCTTATATTTTATCAAAGAGATATAAATGGTTATCTGTTCTGTGAAATTGCTTACAACCCTTGGTGACAATAAATCTTCCTCCTCCAATTGTTTTTCTCCGGTTTAGGATGATTAAATTTTCACTGGTCTGCTGCCGTGTGTTAGTCCATCTTGTTATTGGTCCTGCATCCCAACATTCTTAGCATAATTCTGTTTCTTCCTCCAGCCTCATGACGTGTCCAAAATATCAAGTTTTTGCCTCTGATTACTTTCATCTGGAGGCATTATTGGTTGAATTAGCTTTACCATTGACTTGGTCCGTAGTATTTTCAAAGTCATTGTCAGCACCACAGATTAAAAGTACTTTTCTACCTTTCATATTTCTTTATAGTTGACAGTTTGCTCTTATACAAAATTCTTATTATATTGACCGAAGTGACTCGTATTAGCAGATACATCTAAGTTT